>NC_065443.1:172506302-172806302 GCF_917563875.1 Diabrotica virgifera virgifera
CAGAAAGGTATTAGAGACAATTATGTCAATATACTGTCAATTATGACAGAAATAGGTAGTATATTATGAACTAGAATCTAAACTAAAATCTTTATTGACATTTAAGTTTTTATCAAGTTCAAGAAGGAAAGAATAGATCTCTGTTAATTGCTTAATATCTGTTCTTTTATTAATTGTCTGTTCATTCTGATAAATAAATGCCATTTCAAGAAAAGTTCTTTTGTGATAGTTCTTTTCATTTGTTAAAATTTTTACAGATTCAAAGTCCATATTATGGCTTTCATTTACAACATGTGTAGCTAAAGAGCACCTGTCTGGATATAATCTACAATCACTTTTATGGCTTGTCATACGATCTTTGACTCGTCTAGTTGTCTGGCCACCAAAACTCACACGAATTGTAAAAAACGAGCTAAACATCAAAATAGCTAGTAAACCAGTTTTAACTATTAATAGCTTATTTTCAAAGATGAAAGATAGATCTCCAAAAGAGCTATTAACTGATGTAGTTTACAGTATACCATGTATTGATTGTGACAAACAGTACATAGGGCAGACAACTAGACGAGTCAAAGATCGTATGACAAGTCATAAAAATGATTGTAGATTCTATCCAGACAGGTGCTCTTTAGCTACACATGTTGTAAATGAAAGCCATAATATGGACTTTGAATCTGTAAAAATTTTAACAAATGAAAAGAACTATCACAAAAGAACTTTTCTTGAAATGGCATTTATTTATCAGAATGAACAGACAATTAATAAAAGAACAGATATTAAGCAATTAACAGAGATCTATTCTTTCCTTCTTGAACTTGATAAAAACTTAAATGTCAATAAAGATTTTAGCTAAGATTCTAGTTCATAATATACTACCTATTTCTGTCATAATTGACAGTATATTGACATAATTGTCTCTAATACCTTTCTGTGCGACGAATTTAAAAGATTTTAATAATTAGTTAACGAAATATTGGAATCGTAGAAAAGTGTACACTGAGTCTTCCATTTCAGCTGTTAACCCAATAATTTGTAAATTGATATATATATATATATATATATATATATATATATATATATATATATATATATATATATATATATATATATATATGTTCGGAAAGGTCATACGAAAGCTTTTCTTCCCTATATCAAAGGTGTTACTGACAAAATCGACAGAATTCTTAAGCCACGAGGAATAAAAACAGTATTTACCCCCCAACAAAAACTTTCATCTCTTGTCCGATCCGTCAAAGACAACATTCCAAATGAACAACACGGAGTTTATGAAATTCCTTGTGCAGACTGCCCCCGATCTTACATAGGACAAACCAATCGTAGAATCCAAAATAGGATTTATGAACATTCCATATCTGTTCGCAATTCCGATTCAGTTTCAGCCCTAGGCCAACACCATCTTCATACAGGTCACAAAATTGACTTTGAAAACTCCAGAACCATAGCCCCCATCCGCTTCTATAAACAAAGGATTATCCGAGAAGCCATAGAAATCGAAAAACGGCCAAGTTGTCTCAATAAAAGAGATGACGGCATCCGTTTACCTTCGACTTGGAGACCCCTCCTAAAGAAAACATCGTCCGCTCCATCTACAAATACAATTCCAGCCGTCAAAAATCTTCGCGCCACTCCAAATAGTCTTCGCGCTAATTCCCACTCCGCCACGTCATCGACAGCCACGTCAGTCACATCAGTCCACGGTATAAATGACCGCCCCAGCGTCAGCAACAACAGTATTGCAGTGAGTAGTGAAGTAGTGAGTAGTGAGTGTAGTGTCTGGAGCCTCAGGAGACTGAGACCCCGGAAGCCATGAAGATGACGTCAGAGAGGACGTCGAAAGCTAGGCCTAGAAACCAACGACGCGGTTCAACCCGGAAGCCTGGTGAGTTTAATTTTAATATTAATTCTTTTGTTGATATTGATTTTAGCTTTAAGTTTCATATATATATATATATATATATATATATATATATATATATATATATATATATATATATATATATATATATATATACAGTGCTGTTTTTGTAACAATATAGGTTCCGGTACGCAATGTTCCAGGAGTCTGGGGGTATTTAGAAGGGGGAGCAGGCCCCGGGAAAACTTTGTAAATTCAGCCTCAAAAAGGGCGTTTTAAAGCTGTTTGGGAGCAAGGAAAAAAATTAAGAATTTGTGTATAATTTGACCTGAATACTATAAAAAATCTAAGACCATCTCTACTTGGCTACATCATTGATAAAATAACAGTACAAAGATTATTTTTCTCAGAAAACTTGAAATTTTTTACTCCTATTAAACTTGTGGTTTCTTAACAGGTATGTCTGCTTTTACTGGAAAAAACTGTATTTGCTAATTAACTGGCCTACTGTAGAAATTCAGTCTTGTAAACATATCAAGGGCATATTATAAAAAACGCACAAAATCTTAGTTTAAATGTTTTATTACATAATTTTCCAAATAACAGTTCAAAAGTAACAAATTAGTTAGTATTCAGTAACAAATTAATCAGTGTAAGTTTTTAGATCATAGCTACATTGTACAAGAAAGAAAGCAATAAATTTGATAACTTACAGTTTATAGAACTGTCCAAAGTTTGGAGAAGTTTTTGTCGTAAGTCTCTTCTCTGCCTCTTTCCTTGCTGTTTGTGTCCAATGCTGAGTGCCGTCCCCGAAACAACCACGAATTCACGTACTTCGAGGGTTCAAATCGAGTAAGAGGTGGGCCGTTTAACTTCACAAACATTAATGAAGAAACAGTTTTTGTGAGTAGGGAAGCTCTGCCATCAGTAATTATCAGGTTCATTTGGGAAAATCCCCTTTCACACTCACTGGAGGATATTGGTATTTTCTTTAAAGCTGTTGTCAAACGTAGCAAATTTTCTGGGTAGCTATTGTTCTCACAATTTTTTCCCAAATTTCTACAATTGTCAAAAACATATTCTCTGAAGGATTTAATTGCCTCTCGTTTGTTCACTTGTAGACGAACTGCGAGCGCTTCAATGTCTCTTTCCCCAAAAGTATTGTCTTTAATGTTTTTGGGCCAAGCGCTTTTGTCAACTATGCGGGCACAATTGGCCAACACTGCATCGTCTCCACTGAGCATCCTCTTTTCGATTGATTGAGCAAGGTGGTCATAAAACAGCATGATCGGGTCTTCTTTAGATTTCACATACAGTTCGATTCCCATAAAATTTCCGTTGTTGACAGCTGTCTCAGCTTGCGCATAAAACATTCCAGGACTGCCTTTTCGAGAAACAAACGTGTTCATCAAAATCTGAAGTTTCTTGTTAGCTCGAAATAGGTCAAGGTCTCGATGTTGTAACTCCTCACTAACATCAGATAGTTTTTGCAGTGCGTCGCACATCAGTCCCTAATTAAAAAAGAAACACCTTAATGTCAGCTTTCTGTGTAGGCCTTCGTATTTGGATCTTTCCAAAGGATCACGCGTCTGGTCTACTTTGGCTGCTGCAAAATGGTTGGCTAAGACCTCATAATTTTACCAAACGGCCGAAACTGTGCGAAAACTTGATGCGACCCACCGCGTTCCAACACTCTACCGATTTTTAACAGTTGTACACCAAGCTCATCGTGCAGCTTCCGACTGTTCTTGGGCGAGGCGTAATACAGTACGTATAGTTTGTCTATAAATCCCTTGATCCGGTTTATACTTGCCATTTTCTTTACCACGTCACTCACACACAACTCAAGTCTATGATTACGGCAATGCCAAATAACAATAGATGGAAACTTCTCTTTCAACAGTACACCAACCCCAGACTTTCCTTCAAGCATCACTGCTGCTCCATCGCATGCCAAAGCAACAAAAAAATCTACTTTTTAAAACGTTTTCATCTATTTTGTGCCCTTCAGGGTATTTCATAACAGCATTAAAAATTCCACGAGACGACACATTTTCCAGTTCCACAAGGTCTAAAAACAAGTTTACAGGTGACTCCATATTTAACTTTTTTAGGCACACTCTAAGGTACAAAATAAATGTTGATTTTTTACTTAATGTTGTTGACTCATCAATAATAACCGCAAATTTATCAGTCCCTTCTACAATTTCCTGTACAACTTGTTTCTTCATTTCTGAACTTATGTGAGTTATTACATTAACACAAGCGTTCCGTGAATGTAAAATTCTGCCCATATCATAACAGCAGCTTCATGAGCAGCACTAACTTTGTGATCAAATATCTTTTTTCTTAGTGAAGTTTGTTGCTGAGCTCGACTCTCTACAGACATCACATTCAGTCCACTGCTTGACCATTTTTATACCATTTTTTTTTCTACACCCAGAGATCCAACTTTTCTACAAACGTCACAGCCTAACCACAGTATATAGAGGTTCCACAGTAAAACTACTCCTCTGTCGGCGCTTTGATCTCAAGAAGTAATACCGGCAGTACGCAATTGGTAGTTCACCAGTGGTGGATGCGGGTTTTCCCTGTTAAAATCCGTACATTTCTATGCGACTGGCAATGGGAGAGTGGGGCAAAGGCGACTAAGCACATTGCGCGGTCGCCATGAGCGACTACAGATTTTACTTCCAATTTTTCGGGGAGTGGTTCTACTATCCCTCTTTATACTGTGGCCTAACTTTTTGTTTTGTATAATAAGCCAATCGTTTTTCCTACAATGTTCACTCTTTTGTTCAAAAGTCCAACAGTCTGGCCAATGTTTATCACCTTCTTTGGACTAGACACTAGTGAAGGCGTTTGGTCCAATATCACTGGCGATGTTAAGCATTTTTGAAATTGTTCATCTAGTTTTCGTTTTTTTGGGATGGTTAAAATAATTAGTAATCTTCTGCATTTTTGAAGCAACACAACACTTTCATACTAAATGAGCGGAAGAGGGTAGCAGATTAGGGCGCACAAATAGGGCAGTGGCAAGTACCTGTCACTTTGACCGCGGTCCTGAACTGAGTAAAATATGGAAAACAAAACAACACACGACCTTGGATAGTGCAATATTGCCGGCCGCGGGGGCGGAGAGGGTAGAAGAAAGTACAGTGGTGGGATCACGATGAGTAGAATTCTATTTTGCTATGTTGCCTAGCAACCGTCGATTCTCGCATTGTAAAATTCGTTTTGTGACGTCAGCAAAATAGAATTCTACCGATCGTGATCCCACCTGTCTCACGTTAAATACAAAGTTGTAAGTTCTACATCGCTTCAATCGCATAATGGCTCACCTAAAGTTACAAAATATTTGTTGTTTTTTTTTTGCTTTCTTGTCCCAAAAGGTGCCGGTACGGCGTACCGGCGCGTACCGTCACAAAAACAGCACTGTATATATATATATATATATATATATATATATATATATATATATATATATATATATATATAAATCTGTAGGAAATATCAGGTATGTGGTCTATAATAAAAAATCTTTATTTTTTCTAAAAACTCAATATTTCGCACATTTTTTTGATGGCTTCTTCAGGAGTATACTGTAACAACAATTTTAACAACTTACAAAGACGTACAAACTAGATTTTAAAATACTTACAGAAAGTTAAAAGATTTCACAAATAAATAACATTGACATTAAAATAAAAATTGTTACTGTCATATATTAAAATGCATCTTAAAATTAATATAAGGAAAGGTCTGAAGCACGTTCGTTACAGTAATAAGATTTTTATAATTTCCTTATATTAATTTTAAGATGCATTTTAATATATGACAGTAACAATTTTTATTTTAATGTCAATGTTATTTATTTGTGAAATCTTTTAACTTTCTGTAAGTATTTTAAAATCTAGTTTGTACGTCTTTGTAAGTTGTTAAAATTGTTGTTACAGTATACTCCTGAAGAAGCCATCAAAAAAATGTGCGAAATATTGAGTTTTTAGAAAAAATAAAGATTTTTTATTATAGACCACATACCTGATATTTCCTACAGATTTATTTATTGTTTTTGGTCGAAATAATCACTTTGAATATATATATATATATATATATATATATATATATATATATATATATATATATATACAACTATATACACCGGTGTTTCGGCCTATTTGGGCTTCGTCAGTATAGTGTAGCAAGTTAAAAAAGTTGTTTGTTATATATATATATATATATATATATATATATATATATATATATATATATATATATATACGAATTTCACTATTTTTGGGTATAGAAGTCAAACTGGGGCCTTAAAGTACACTATTATCCAATATTCAAGCTTTCGGAAATGTTTATTTCCTTTCTCAAGAATTTCTACAATGCAATAAGATAAAATTTAGAAAATACGTATGAAAGAATAAAAAATATTAATGAGTAACTTACCAGAATTTGGATTATAAAAGAATGTTGATTACAATATATAATTAAAAATACTATTACTAAAACGGCTGTTAAACATTTAAAAAAAAAACATAGAAACAATAAAAACTCTTCAGAAAACATTTTAGAAAAGATTAAAAAATTGATTAATTTTGAAGTTTTGATCTAATTTTGATTGACTTTTTAAAATTTATTTATAAATTCTAAATACATGGCTGACAAAGATTAAATGTAACTATGGTCATAGCATATCGGTGTCTACATCTACAAGGAATTGAAAACATTTTTTGATAATAAAAATAAGGAAATGTTTAAAGGCAAAAAAAAATTAATTTTAAATATTGGTGATATTAATTAATTTTGTTAACATTTAATGCCAAATTATAAAGTGTAGATTAGAAAAAAATAATAATGATTTGATATAACTATGATTATTTTTCAAAAGAAAGGATGTAATTATAAATTTTGCTAAGATTGTCAATTTCAGATTTTTTGTTCATTGTGTTCGAACCTTTGCTGATATGAACCATCTCAAGAAAAGTACGTTTATGTTTATTGTTTTCAATATCTAATATTTTTGGATCATGAAAATTCATAATGTGGTTATTTTGAATAACGTGCTCTGCTAAGGCACATGAGCGTTTAAGAATTTTACAATCACTTTTATGAGATGTTATGCGACTAGATAAATTTCTACCGGTTTGACCAATATAAACTAAATCACAGTTTGTACAAGATATGGAGTAGATAACATTGCATTTTTCTAGAGTGTTAAATTGTTGTTTAGTTTTAGTATATAGTGAATACAAAGTTTTTATATTTTTAGTTGCTATCTTTACTCTTTTAAATTCGTTAAAAATCCCTTTTAGTTTTGGAGTAAGATTGGGTATAAATGGAAAAGAGTAATAAAGAGTTGTTATGGGATTATTTGCAGTGTTATTATTGTTAGCTTGAGCAACAGATAAGGGGTCAATTGTATTCGAAATATGCAAAGAAGGAGTGTTAAATAAGAAGTTATTTACTAATTTCAATGGGTATGAGTTTTCAACTAAGATGTTACGTAATTTTAAAAGATCTTCTTGGACAAACTGAGGATGGGAAAGTCTATTTGGCATTAAATGTTAACAAAATTAATTAATATCACCAATATTTAAAATTAATTTTTTTTTGCCTTTAAACATTTCCTTATTTTTATTATCAAAAAATGTTTTCAATTCCTTGTAGATGTAGACATCGATATGCTATGACCATAGTTACATTTAATCTTTGTCAGCCATGTATTTAGAATTTATAAATAAATTTTAAAAAGTCAATCAAAATTAGATCAAAACTTCAAAATTAATCAATTTTTTAATCTTTTCTAAAATGTTTTCTGAAGAATTTTTATTGTTTCTATGTTTTTTTTTTAAATGTTTAACAGCCGTTTTAGTAATAGTATTTTTAATTATGTATTGTAATCAACATTCTTTTATAATCCAAATTCTGGTAAGTTACTCATTAATATTTTTTATTCTTTCATACGTATTTTCTAAATTTTATCTTATTGCATTGTAGAAATTCTTGAGAAAGGAAATAAACATTTCCGAAAGCTTGAATATTGGATAATAGTGTACTTTAAGGCCCCAGTTTGACTTCTATACCCAAAAATAGTGAAATTCGTATTTCCTAATAAGTCAATTAAGATACTATATATATATATATATATATATATATATATATATATATATATATATATATATATATATATATATATATATATATATATATATATATAATATATAATATATATATATATATATATATATATATATATATATATATATATATATATATATATATATATATATAATGATGTTGGATAATCGAGTACAAATATAAAAATAAATAAGCAAAATAATTGGCTAATACTCGTAAAGTGAATGTGAATTTAGTTGGAAATATATAAAATGATGAAGTTCATTCCATACATTTCTGTGCAACTATACAGGGTGTTTCATTAATAATTGTCCATATAGTAACTGGAGAAACCTTATCACAAAATACGAAGATTTAACCTAAAACACTTAAATAAAATGTGGTTCCTTACTGAGTTACAGGGTGTTTTATCTAAAAATTTAAAAACTATTTTTGCTCAGCATTTTAAAACTATTCGACGTATCCTTTTCATACTTGGCAGAAAGTGCGACTACTAGACACTCTACTAAATTCTGATAAACAAACGTTTCCAACTACTATCAGAGGCGTACGACAGGGGATGGTGGATGGTTGACCCTTCTCAAATTCTACGCCACTGGAGGAATTACTATTTTAGTGCCATTTTTAAAATCTACAATACTTTCTACGTAAATAATATACTCTTCATTGGTAACGATAAAGTCATTAGTTTTCGAGATATTTGAAGTTAAATATGCAATGGCACAATTATTTTGATTAATTTATGATATGATTCATATGATTAAAATTTAAAAATTATTTGTACTTGTACCCAGTACTTTAAAACTATTTGGCGTATCCTTATCATACTTGGCAGAAAGTGTAGGTACTGTACAGTGTACACCCTACTAAATTAAGATAAATAAACGTTTCTAGCAACTACCAGAGGCGTACGACAGGGGATATACGTCACTGACGAAATTGCTATTTTAATGTAATTTTTTGATTTTGCAATAGTTTTTATGTAAATAATATATTCTTTATTCTTAACGATAAAATGATTAGTTTTCGAGATATTTGAAATTTAAAATGAAGCGACACAATACACTGATCAAAATAACCGTGTCGTTTCGTTTTTAACTTCAAATATCTCGAAAAGTAATGACTTTATCGTTACGAATGAAGAGTATATTATTTTCATAGAAAGTATTGGAGAATCCAAAAATTGAACTAAAATAGCAATTTCGCCAGTGGCGTAGAATTTGGAAAGGGTCAACCATTCACTTTGCCCCGTCGTACGCCTCTGGTAATAGCCATAAACGTTTGATTAATATAATTTAGTAGCTTGGTACAGTACCTATACTTCCTGCCAAGTATGAAAAGGATATGTCAAATGGTTTTAAAATGCTGAGTAAAAATAGTTTCTAAATATTTAGATAAAACACCCTGTAACTCAGTAAGGAACCACATTTTATTTAAGTGTTTTAGGTTAAATCTTCGTATTTTGTGCTAAGGATTCTCCAGTTACTATATGGACAATTATTAATGAAACACCCTGTACATATACACCGGTGTTTCGGCCTATTTGGGCCTCGTCAGTATAGTGTAGCAAGTTAAAAAAAGTTGTTTGTTAATTTGTAACTTTATTTGTAACCTTGCTCCTGTAGTCATCCTTTTACAAGTTAACAAACAACTTTTTTTAACTTGCTACACTATACTGACGAGGCCCAAATAGGCCGAAACACCGGTGTATATAGTTGCACAGAAATGTATGGAATGATGACCCTTCATCATTTTATATATTTCCAACTAAATTCACATTCACTTTACGAGTATTAGCCAATTATTTTGCTTATTTATTTATATATATATATAGGGTAGGTGGGGGCAAAGGTACGCACGGGGCAAAGGTACGCACTTACATTTTTCAGTAACTTCTTATATGTTGGCGACAGCATCTTGTTGCATATGTGTGTACTACTCAGTAGCATTGGATGAGAAACTTTGGCGCAATCAGGGCGAATATAACAACAAAAATGAGGTAAAAATGATTTTTGTACCTTTTGATCTAATTTTTCTTAAAAATTGATTGAGTCCAATTCTTAATCTTTCAAACTCAGATTATTATTGGTTAGGCATGTTGAAAGTGTATTGTTAGAAGACTTCTTCCACATGACAGTTTGAAGTTCACATGTGTATAGTTTGATATTGAGGTTAGATATATTATTGGTTGCCGGATGGGGCAAAAGTACTCCTACAAAATGCACACAAACGGGGCAAACGTCCGCAGTGCGTACCTTTGCCCCCAGTGAGGTAGACTTGGCAAATGCATGTTTCAAGTCAATCTTCAAAATGAATATCAAGTTGAGCTTGATAATCTATCAGCTACTTTTATCTTAATTGCAAAATGTCCCAAATCCGCAAAAGTACGCACATGCGTACTTTTGCCCCATTGAGTGGGGCAAAGGTACGCATTTACATTTTTTTTTCAAAAAGTTATCAACACTACAAAAATGATATTGAAGAATTTCCACTTGCCTAATATGATTACAAAATGTATCAATTTCACTTTCATCTATACTCCGTGCCAATTCAAGCATTAGGAGATTCACTAGAGATGAAAATTTAGAAAATGCGTACCTTTGCCCCCACCTACCCTATATATATATATATATATATATATATATATATATATATATATATATATATATATATAGTCGATTCGCTAATCTGAGACACAATTGTCTACACTACAATCACAATAAAGATTCACTAGAAATAAACAAGCACGAGGAGCACTCCCTAATCATGATTTGGGAGTGCTCCTCGAACATTCAACGTGTCTTGATTTGTTTATTTCTATATAGTGCATTTTTATTGTGATTGTAGATTTGAGAGTTGTGTCTCAAATTAGCGAATCGACTATACCTATAATGGCGATACTAAAGGTAGAGTACGGTCTTTCTTAATTAAGTTAACTCTTTTAAGAAGATCTGATTAAAAATATAAGATTATATAATCAGTTTATGATGATATCTGGACTGCACAATGCGGTAACGATGCAAATTAGGTTAACCCATTTATTGATAGCAAAAAACGAAATAAGAGAAGGTAACAGGTGCAACGAACTCAACGAGAAGAGGCTGCAACTTAATGTGCTGTCACAGCTCAAGATTTACATCATATCGGTTTAATCACAATTAACGGCAACGGTTCGACAACCGCTTCTTCTTATTATATAAATACTACAATTCAAGACCGATCTTCATAATCTCCGTTACAAATTCCGCTAGGACTTTTACAACATTATGCTAGGTAGCTGCATATATTATGCAAACAACAGCCGAGCGGAAATTGAACCAACGGTTTTTCAAATCACAAAAGATATGAAATAGTTGAACGTACAGCTTTTGGATTAAAAATATTTGTATATATTGTATACAGTAACTAAGAAATATATACTCTAACTAAGAAATTCCAACAAAGAAATTGAAGAAAAGAAAACAAATAAAAGAAAGAAAGGAATTACACGAATTTTTCATACGAACAACAAAATTAATGACACGCGAAATTAAAAAAAAAACAACCTTTCACAAATATTACAGTTGATAAAATTACATTGTATAAATTTTCCAATAGTTGTTGATTTATGGAGATGGTGTTCTACTATATTTGTTTAAAACCTTCCTTATAAATTGGTTTTCTAAAGAAAGAAGAATTATCTTATCTACAAGCCCGCCAAAAAGATATTTCCTTTATCCGGATGCCTTTCCATATGAGAATAAGTGGCAATGAGGAAGTGGACTCTCTGGCAAGCAATGCAACAACCGATTAAAGTTTTGCTATCATAAATCAAATACGTTGGACTGATCACAAAGTAAAAGAATATTAAGTCAAGTACTAACCAAAATCATCTTACCAAGTAATAAAAAAAAAACAAAGTTATCATCAACCGATTACGAATAGGATATTCTTTAATTATGCACAAGAAAATCTTCAACAAGGAGGCTGATCCGATGTGTACCAAGTGCACTTAATTGTCAGTGAAACATGTGACTATCGAGTGTTTAGAAACGAAGGATCGCGTGTGCCTTTAGTTACAATTTAGGTAAATAGTGTACTGTGTACTGACTTAAAATTTAACGCCTTTATTAAGTTATCTCAAAATGACTAAACTACACATATTATAATAGATTCTAGAGAATTTTTATGTAACAATATGTAACTTACTGTGTGTGTACCTTAGTGGCCGATGCGGGTATCTTTGTGTAAATAAAAAAAAATCGTTTTGTTTATGTCTATTTGTGAAATTATTGTCTTGTTAATGAAAAACGGGCGCCTCTCTTTCGATTTTGGTATTTGTGTTGAAGTGTATATTTATGCTATGTATTTCAGGAAATAATACTAATATCCGATTAGGTACTGATTAGGCTACATCTCATACGAAGCAATCACAAGGGCAATTCGTTTGAAATGAATAGACAAAACAAACAGTTGATACATGTACTGTTATATTCAGGGATATTCCGGGTCGGAAGAGGGAGTGATTTTAGGTGGTGGCAGCTGGTTATGGGGAGCACGCGGGACGCATGAACCATACTCTGATCTGTGGGCCCTAGGCCCTAGCGTGTTCTCCTCTCCTGTCTGAGTCCAACAGTACTAGGAACACCTTCCCTAGTCTGCTAAGAGCGGTCCACCTCAATAAAAAAAAGATGTACTGTTATCTGAGGAGCCTTGAGATACACACAACACTACTGACTGGGTGATACAATGTCAGCACAGGTAGCCAGAGGTTGGCAGCAGGGGAGTCTTATATCCTCTTTTGTGGAATCTGGTCATGAATGGGCTGATAGATACATACAACTACAAATTATCCTGCCAGATGTCATGTCCCGTGCTATGCGGATTCCTGGTTATTTTAGCTCACGACAGACTTAATGGGATAGAGATATAATTCTACAGGCCCCGACTATAGTTACAGAATGAACGTTTCAAAGTATATTGTCAAATCAAAATATGCTCACGAGAAAGAGGGAACGGAGGAAACACATAACTCTAGGTTATGGATTCCAGGTCACCGAGCAATACACCGCAATGAAAGAGCTGGTGAACCTTTTAGAAGGGGATCAGCTACAAAATACTTCGGTCCAGAGTTGGCCGTAGAGGTTCCAAAAAGAAAAGTCTGTATCCCGACACAACATAACTTTTACTGGGAACGTAGGCGCGGTCAAGAACATGGCAAGATGAATATTGGTTGGCCATGGGGTAAGAGGACTGAAGTCTTGCGAAAACCAGACAAAAATCAGAGAGCGTAACAGACTTCCTTTCTGGAAGGCGACAGTTAGTCAAAGGACCCCTGCATACAATGGAACTATTTCATGAAGACTTACATAACTTACAACTTCTGTATCACAGAAACAGTCGACCACATCTTGCGCGACAACGAGGCATTAGATCTCAGGGAACTTTTTGGGGACTACCAAGTAGCATGAATAATGAATGGAAGATGTACAATAAGCCAATTGACTCGACGACTAATAGAATAGAATAGAAATATGCTTTATTGTCATGAAAAATGGTACAATTTTATCGACAAAGCTTATAAAAGTCAAGAAAACAAAACAATAACAATCCAATTTACTAAAATTACACAAATCGTCAATGTATTTAAAATAATAATAACAATAATGAAGTTAAACACAAATAATCAATTGCAAAATTTAAAATAAATTGCAAATGCATAGTCTACCTAGTAATTAATAGAAAAAGTTTTAAAAGTTAAGCTGCTGCATATGACACCCAAATATAGATAAAAAAAAATAATAAAAATACTACTTGTGCAAAGGGTACTGTAATTTCTTAGTTATTGATTAACAAAATCTTCTACACTGAATAATATGGTCTTTCAGATAGGTAGGATTTTGTCAGTTTACGGAATTTGGGGAAAGATGCTGCAGATTTAAGTTGTAGAGGGAGATGGTTGTAAAGTTTTTTTGCGGAGTATAATATAGATTTCTTTACTAACTCCGAGGACGGGTTTGGCAAATAGACGTTAAACGTAGAATTTCTCGTGAATTAGTGATGGTTAGGTCTTGGTGGAAAGACATGTAGATGTTTACGAATTAAGCAAACAGTTTCTAAAATATACAAAGATGGAAGGGTTAAAATTCCGTAATCTTTGAAGTAACTTCTGCAATGTGTTGTTCTTCTGAGGCCAAACAGATATTTTATTGCTCTTTTTTGTAATTTGAAAATAACATCGGATTGGGCAGCTGTACCAGAACCCCAAAAAGGAAGACCATAACAAAGATGCGACTCGAACAAAGAAAAATATGTTATTTTGGAAGATGCTAGATTGAGTTCATTCGAAACCGATCTTATAGCATAGCAAGCTGAAGATAGTTTCTTTCTTAACAAATCGATATGGAGGGACCATTTAAGGTTGCTGTCTAAAAAAATACCAAGAAATTTTACAGAATCAACGGTAATGATCTGGCTGTTATTAAGAGGTAAGGGTTGAAGAGCTCCTTTATAAGAAAATGCTACTGTTTTATCTACGTTAAATGAGAGTAAATTAGAGTCAGACCAGGTTTTTATTGTAGGTAGATCAGACGTTATAGTAGCATGAAGAGCTGCAATGTTTGAGCTGCTCCAAGTGATACTGGTATCATCAGCAAAAGAAAGATTTTTCCATCGATTTTCTCCTATCCATCCAAAGATAGGGAAAAGTAGAGGACCCAATACTGAACCTTCAGGCACCCCACATACAATGTTTTTGAGACTAGAGTCTGTATAATTTGCTCTAACCAGTTGTTTCCTATCATCCAAGCAAGATTGGAACCAATCTAAAGAAATACCTCGAATTCCGTAGAAATTTAGTTTTTTTATCAAAATGTTGTGATTTACACAATCAAAAGCTTTGGCGTAGTCACAAAAAACGGTGGCAGTGTGAAGATTATTGTTCAGTGCTTGATAAACCTCATGTAGTACAGAAAACATGGCATCACTGGTGCATTTATTATTTGAAAAGCCTAACTGATTTTGTGATAAAATGTTGTTTTCAACTAGAAAGGACATAAGTCGGACTTTTATGAGTCTCTCAATAATTTTGGAGAGTACCGGTAGTAGTGCAATAGGTCTATAATTGCAGATATTAGATCTTTCACCACCCTTATGAAGAGGAATAATGATGGCTGTCTTAACCCTTAAACGCCCAACCTTTTTTAGGTTCCATGTACGCCCAAGGGTGGGTAAAAAATGTCCACCTCGAAAATAGCTAATATATTTATTGAGAGTTGTTGAAAATGGATTAAACTTAAGAATCTTATGCTTAATAAACACAGCATCTTCTAAAATATTAATATAAACAATTTACAAACCTTACAAACAAAATTACAATGTACATCAAAATTAACATACCAGTAATTCAGATTTGTCGATTTTCTCCATATTCTTTCTTTCAGCCTCCTCATTGGCGGATAATTATGTAGATTATGTAAATTATACATCGATAATTATATGGATTATCTTCCTACCAACGAGAAATTATATAGAAACCTTTAGTAACAAGTTTTGCCAAGGGTGTACTTTTTATGCCCATCCATATTTAACTCAAGATGCTGCTTTTATTTTCAAAAATCTTGGTAGAACCAAATTAACATTCGATAATGGGCTGTCTTTTTAACAATAAATAATTTTTAAAAAAAATTTAAACACGTAATAAATATGTTATAAATAAAGCTCGGATTTATAGGCAACAAAAATTGAAGAAAAAGGCGCCTATATAGGCAAAGATTTTTATTAAAAAAGGCAGGAACATTAACATTTAGGCAAAATATAGGCAATAAAGGAATATAACTTTTTATTTATTGTACAAAGTGAATTAACGTAATATTAACTTAAGGCAGGTATATTTACACATCATAATCATAATATTAGTATAAATAAACTAGTAACTAAATAACTGTTAATTAATAATTAAACATTGTAACCACTTAAAATTTTATCATTAATAGAAACAACTAAATGTTTTTCAATATTTTCGGTCTTAAAACTATGTCTTCGATCACTTAAAATTAATTTGTACATTGAAAACGAACGTTCGACATCGACAGATGTAATTGGAGCATATTTCAGAGCGGATAATAAATCTGGCAAAATTTGTAATTCCTCGGAAAATGTTCCATTCAAAACTTTAGCAACATTAGATAAAAACGAAAAACCTTCATTCTTGTCGAAAACATATTTCATTTTTTTAAAAATTAATTGACCGTTACTTCCAGGTGCCGATTTAATTTTCGTCTTTAAATTATCTATTAATTTTACTGACTCACATAAATTTATCTCTTGTTTTTCTAATAAGGTAATTGTGGTAACTATTAATTTATAATTGTAATTGATATTAGCGAGTTCCTGTTTCAATTTGGGATTTTTTAATATTTTTTTGCTTCTCGAATGGCTTCGGAAATATCATCATCAAATTCTAACATAACTAATTCTATTTCATTGCAGTGTTCAAAGTAAAAAAAATCTGCTTCGAGCCAGGTTCCCCACCTTGTAATTACTGGTTTAGGTGGCAAAGGGACACTGGGAAGTCTTTCTTTATATATTTGCACCCTCAACGGAGCCTTTACAAAAACTTTTTTCATAAAATTTATAAAATTATTTACCAACGGAAACAGATTTCTTATTTCTTCAGCAATTCTATTTACCCTGTGGACTACACAGTGCAATGAATTAAATTAGGATAAAAAATCTTTAAATTAACAGCAGCTTTTAACATATATGCCGCAGCATCTGAAAGCATTAAAACTATTTTATTCACTGGTATAGGGTTGGGTAAAAAGAGGTTTGTTAAACTATCTTGTATAAATCGACTTATTGTTAAACTGTTTGTTTTTTCCAATTCTTTAACGGCAACTAAATAAAGTTTTCTCGCAAAGTTTTCGTTGAAAATTCCAATCATTAAATTAGCTATATACCTGCCGCATACATCTGTCGTTTCATCCACGATAATATACAAAAAATTGCCCTCTAACTCCCGCTTAATTTTTGAAATACATTCCACATAACATTTTTCCACAGTATGTTTTCTCAATGTACTCTCGTCCGGTAAGGATTTATTAAGATATTTTTCGAAAAAGGGTTTAAAACTAGGGTTATTAACTTTATATAGAGGAATGTTGGATGTAATCATCATCTGGCATAAATCAAATTTAAATGCGTCTTCCTCCTTTTTTTTTTAAATTCTTAAACTATCCCGCAGAGATATTTGGGCTAACTTAGAGGAATTTAATTTTTCCAAATTACGTTTATGAAGTGGGGTTCCACAATGCTGGTCAATAAAGTACTTTTTTCTACTTGAAATCTGAGAATTTAAAAAAAATAGTTATGTTGTGGGACGAGAAAAAATAAAACTTACCGATTTGCCGCATGGTTTACAAAATGCTCCATCTCCTTCTAGAGAAAGTTCCGAATAAGGTGCGATCCATAGCCTTAATTTAGATGTCATCTTTTCACACAAATGTATAAAACGTTTTAAAACGTGTTCTTTGCTTTTCGGTATACGCAACAAAACTAAACTAGGATATAGCAATTTGTGACTAAACTCTGATACAGTAACCGACTGTACAACTGAAATTTTTTTGCTCAATTAGAAATCCAATGAAATCAATTAATTTGTGGTCATCTGATTGAATACAACCAATAAAACCAACATTATACTGAAAACAGATCCCATGGGATGTTTTCACTCAATCATGTAGCTATGGATACCTACATTTCGTTTCATTTCGATTTTGACATTTCAAATATTCAATATTTCAAAATGTCACGATTTGGTTGTAATACTGATGAGAATATTAATGAAATTATCGAATCAAATATACCAAAGAATACTGTTTACAGTAAAAAATTTGTATGGAAAGCGTTTATGGACTTTTGCAATGATAGAAAATATGAATTAGATGGAAATCGGACGGTGGAAGAATTGTTAATTGCACATTTAAATAAATTGTTTCTGGTCTGTATTTTTTTTTTCATAACCAGCAAAAAATTTTCTATCCGAATAACCCTCGAACATTGATAAATGCTCAAAAAATTTTTAACAACTTTCTCAAGCTTGTTGCTTACAGGAAACAGACCTCCGCCTAAGGCGTCGGTCTGTTTCCAAGCAACAAGCTTTCGAAATCTGTTATAAAATTTTTTCGAACAATTATCAATGTCCTTGGGTTATTACTACTGATAATAAACTAATAAAGCTTAGGGATTTCCAAATAGTTAACCCTCAAGTCTCGATCAGGTACATTTTCCTAGAAATCTGTTATATAAACAAACCATTGATATTTTATTATTGACCCAAAATTTTATAATAGAATGGTTTAGTAATAGAATAATATCATGGGTAGTACCATGAAATTTTAAAAAAGGCACAAATAGGCGGAATTTACGAAAAAAGGCAAACAGTGCAAAAAACAATTGTAATAAGCAAAATATATAAAAAATATAATCCGAGCTTTAGTTATAAGGGAATACTCATTAGGTGGACATTTTTTACCCACCCTTGGGCGTTTAAGGGTTAAGGCACTCTGGAAATTTACCTTTCTCAAAAGAATCATTAATTAGTGAGATGAGGACTTCTAACACATTTTCTGGAAGATTAGAAAACATTTTTATCGATAGACCATCAGTACTACAAGAAGATTTGCTTTTGATGCTATTGATTGTTTGGATCAGTTCAGATTTATTGACTGGTTTTATAAAGAATGAATTCGAGATCTTTCTTGAATTAGGGAGATAGGAAATGGGATCTTGTTGTGGCAAAATAGTTGATGTAATATTTTTACTCACATTAACAAAGTATTTATTTTGATTTTCAGGGTCTGGAAGGGAAACTGTTTGAGCAGTGTGGGTTTTATTTCGAAGATCGTTTATTATGGACCAAGTTTCTTTTGCAACACTTTTAGAGCTTCCCAGACGTTTTTGGTAGTAGACTTTTTTAGCTGATTTTATAAGTTTAAGATAGGTTGCCCTGTACTTGGTGATATATTCAGTGATAGAGACGTTGGTAGTAAATTTCTTGATATAGAGAAGAGAATGCATATTCTTGGAAGATATTCGGATACCTTTAGTAGTCCAGGGTTTGCGATGTTTTGGCTTAATTGCAATTAAAGGAAATGCATTGTTAAGATACAGACAAGCTTATCTAAAAAATCACTGAAATTATTATCCACGTCCATATCAGGAAAGCGCCACTCAGAGGTTAAGCATAAATTTTGGAATTTATAACTAAGTTATAACAAACGGCTTCCAAAAAAACACAATTTTCAAATCGTCATTTTTTTAAGTTTATTCTTTCGAGTTATTACAAAGGTTTGCGATGGGAACGTTTGTGAACATGTACTTATGTATTTTGATATCACATCCAATTTAACAAATTAAGAATCAGTCTAGATTAGGATTTTTTTCAAAAAATTATTTTTGATTAAATTTTTTTACGGTTTACATAATAAAATTTTACTTAATTGTTTTTGTAATTAATGCTTGGCTGAAAGAAACACGAATAATTATCACTCTTTCAAAAATTAAAGCAACTAGGTATAGCATATACTTAATCAGAAAATACTCAATCTACGTTTCGAACAACTCTGAATATCAAAATAAAATATTTCGCTATGTTCATAATATTGGAAAATAGTGAATTATATTAAAAAGTGTTTAAACATAATTAGGTTTGATTATGTTTAATTTTTTCTTCTCATAAAAAATATTGAATGGGAACAAATAGTTTGTTAATTTTATGTAATTAGATGCTAAAATTATCTTCTATTTTTCAGTATATGATTTTACAAAGTTTTAAAAGATTTAAAAGTATAATAATTTCTTATTATATTATTATTCGACCGGTTTTTAACGTTACTGAATTTCTGAAGTTACTGTTAATAAAGTATTTTACTTTATCTAATGATAGTAAATCTTGAAATCTTGAGGGTCACTTAATAGTATGATATAATTGATCCAAATAATGGCATAACCCAGACATCCAAAGTGAAAGTTATCCTTCAACACCAAATTGTTCTATATGGTCCACATAATGTTCAGAAAAAAGTCACAATTAGTAGTTTTTTTACGTTTTTCGTCAATATTTCTAAAACTATGCTTTAGCGTAAACAATGGTCTATACAAAAATGTTCTACATAAAATTTAAAACAAAAAACGTCCTATACATAATTGTTGTAAAATCAACGGTTCCAGAGTTATATATATATAAACAAGCTGTACGCTCCCGAGGAAGCTGAAGCTGTTTTCACTTGAATATCCTTTTTGTGGGGGATCATCCCATTCTGACTTTGGTTTTACAATTTCTGGTGTGACTTCGCTGTTTCCACTACCTTTCTCCATTCTTCTCTCTCTCTGATTTTGCTTCCTATATTTCTAATTTCCATACTTCTTAAGTCTTCTTCCACTTGTTGTCTCCATCTGAGTTTAGGCCTGCCTCTGGTTCTTGTACCTGGTGGTATCCATTCGGTTATAACTCTTAACGGATTGTTCTTCTCTCTTCTCATTATGTGTCCATACCATCTAATTCTCTGTGCTTTTGTTGCTCTTACTATGTTCTCTTGACCCATCCATTCTTGTATTTCGTGATTCATCCATTGCCTTGCATCCTCTTCGTTTTCCCTCTTTGGTCCCAGAATTTTTCTCATAATTTTTCTCTCAAAAACTTTCAGCTGCTCTTCTTCTCTTGCTGTTAATGTGAATGTCTCCAAAGCATATAGCACTATTGGTCTTATGGTCGTTTTGTAGATTTTCATTTTTGTATTTCGGCTTATCTTCTTATCTTTGAAAATTTTTTTATTTCTGTAGAATGCTTTGTTTCCTGCTTGAATTCTTCTTTTCATATCTACACTTTCATTTCTTCTGTTGACTAATACTCCCAAATATTTGAATGTTTCAACCTCTTCGAAGCTGTGTGCGTCTATTGTCATTTCTGTCAGTTGCGTCTTCTTTTTTTTACTTACATTCATGTATTTTGTTTTATTTTCATTTATTTCCAGTCCTCTTAGTTTGGATTCGTTTTCTATTTCTTGAAAGGTTTTCTTTAATGCCTTTTTATCTGTTGCTACTATGGTTATATCGTCCGCATATCCAATTATTTGTACTGTATTTTTATTTATAGTTCCTGCGTTTGACAACTTTTTTATTATCTTATCTAATGATAGAATAAATAGTACAGTTGAGAGCGCATCTCCTTGTCTTACTCCATTTTTAATATTTCTGTTCTCTCTCTTCCGGTGTCTATTGTTGCTTGGGAATCTCGTATTGTCATTTCTATCATTCTTATAATTTTATTTGGTATTTTGCTCTCTTGTAAGTCTTGGATCATTTTTCTTCTACTTAGTTTGTCAAAAGCCTGTTTAAAGTCTAGAAAAAGTATATGTGCTTCTCCGTCGTACTCTATCGACTCTATCTGTGTCGTCGTATGTTTTCTCTATCGCTTGTTTTAGTGTATGGATAGCATCTATCGTGGATCTTCCTTTTCTGAAACCGTACTGGTAGTCTCCTATGCTTTGTTCTGTGTATATTGTTAGTCTGTCTCTAATTATACCAGTCAGTACTTTATATGTTACATTCAGTAAATTAATTGCTCGGTAGTTTTTACATATCCTGTGGTCTCCTTGTTTTGGGATTGTCACAATAATTCCTTTCTTCCATTCTTCGGGCATTGTTTCCTTATTCCATATATTCTGTATTAGTTCATAAATCTTTCTGTATAGTGCTTCACCCCCGTATTTTATAAGTTCTGCACATATTCCGTCGTCTCCCGCTGTTTTCCCGTTTTTCAGTTTGCATATTGTATCTTTTACTTCTGTATAGGTCAATTCTTCTTCTTCACCTTGTTCCGGGTTCATTATTGTTTCTCTTTCTTCCTCTACATCCGTTTCTTGATACATTTCTTCGAAATACTTCTGCCATGTTTCTGCTTCTATGGCTACATTAGCTGTCCGTTTTCTACCACCTAGCTTTAAGAATTGGTACAGTGGTTTTGAATTGTGTCTCTTATTTTCTGTTTCGATCTCGTTCATAATTTCGTCTACTTTTTTATTTTTCTTTGATTTAAACAATTTCTTTGTCTTTTTCCTGTGATCTTGGTATTTTTCTCGTTCCTCTTCTTTACCTGTGCTTAGCCATTTCAATCTTGTTTTATTCTTTTCGTCCACTGCTAGTTTGCACTCTTCGTCAAACCAATTGTTTCTTCTTTCTTTTTGCATTTTTCCAACTACTTTCTCTGCTGCAGTGTTTATTCCTTGTTTGATTTTTTTCCACTGCTCCTCCATTTCTTGTTCCTCCTTGAACTGCATCTCTACATTTACTTCTTTTACAAATCTTCTTTTTACTCCTTTATCTTTCAATTTATCTACGTCCCATCTTTCCTGTGCTTTTCGTCTTTCATTCTTTGTTGTTTTTATTTTAGATTTTGCAATCACTAGCATATGGTCCGAATCGATGTTTGCCCCTCTGTGAGATCTCACGTCATTTATCGACTGTTTGTGTGACTTTTTAATAAGTACATGGTCTATTTGATTCCCCTCCAGACTGCCTGGTCTCATCCATGTTATCTTGTGTATGTTTTTGTGTTTATATCTCGTGCTACTTATGTCCATGTTTAATGCCGCTGCTAAATTACATAATCTTTCTCCATTATTGTTTGTTGTGCTATGTAATGAGTTTTCCCCTGCAACCTCCCTAAAGCATTTTTCTTTACCTATTTGTGCGTTGAAATCGCCTATAATAATTAATATATCTTCTCCCGGGATTTTTTCGGCATTTTCTTCTAGTGTTTCATAGAACTGTTGTTTTATTAAGTCATCACTGTTTTCTGTGGGTGCATAGACATTTATTATGGACAACTTGTTCGGTTTGCTGTTTACTCTGATGTATGATAATCTTTGACTTATGGGTTTAAATTCCATAACTTTATGCCTCATTTCCCTAACACAATAAAAGCAGTTCCTCCATATCCTTGTTTTTCTTCTCCAGCATACCATACTGTATAATTTTCTTTTTCGATTTTTCCATGTCCCCCCCACCTGGTTTCTTGAATTCCTGCAATATCTATATTGTATTGTTTCAACTGTGTCGCTAGCTCTTCCATTTTTCCTTCTAGCAGTGTCCTGACGTTCCATGTTCCAATTTTTTTTGTCATTTTTTTAATTCTCTTCCTTTTTTTTTTTTGTATTTTTCTTATTATTTTGAATATACCGTGACTCATTTACCTCTTCGTTTGCATTGTCTGTTTCCTTTTCATCCATCCGTTCTCTTTTGTCTAGTTTTTTGGGACATTTTCAATTTCTATAAGTTTATTTTCTCTTGCATTCCATTTTAGCACTTTGTCATTTATTTCTAATTTCTGGTATCTGATTTTTACTTTTGCTCCTTTGCTTCTCTGTTGTTTTGCTATGTCTCTGATTTCTTTTTGTAACTTTGCTTCCTTGAACGTCAGCGCTGCATCTATGTATATTTCTCTACAGTCTCTTGTGTATTTGAGTTTACCTTTTTCTTGCAGTATTTTCTGTTTGTCTTCCCAGCTCTTCGTTTCTATTATACATTTCTTGTATCCTATCTTAAACGCACTTTTAACTTCTATTTTCAGTTGCAGCTCTGTTTCCATCATTTTTTGTATGTTTTCTCTTAGTCTAACTTCATCTTCCAGATCTACCTGAATTCCTGTTATGATTAATTTATTGCGTATTTTTTCTTTATCGATCTTCTCTAATCTATTCTCCATGAGTGTTAACGCTTTTTTGAGTTCTTCGCTTTCTTTCTCCCATTTTTGTTCTTTTTTTCTACTTCTTTTTTTAAATTTTCTGTTTCTGCTTTGTTTTGCTTAAGCTGTCCGTTAATATTGTACTTACTTTTTTTATGCGCGTGTCTGGAGCTTTTTTGCTTTTATGTTGCTCTTCTTTGTCTTCTTCAATCGAGCTGTCGTGCTCCGGTTTGTGTCTTTTTCCTTCTGTTTTATTTTCTTCGTTGTTCATCTATTTGTCTTGTTGTTTGTTTTCTAGACTGAAAATCTTTATCAATATAATGCGAGAAAAATATATTTTTAGTTCACTTAAAGCTTATAATATACACAAAAAATAGGAAAATGTAACCTGTGTCTAATAGTAATTATTATTATTATTATCTTCTTATTTTTAATTACGTTTTGGTAAGGTCTCAGATATTTTGCACACGCCGGCAACGTCGCAGAATATTTGGCCGTACTTCTGTTTGCTAATTTATTTATGGCTTTCAGTAATTAAATATTCATTAATGTTTAATTATACACGTTTTTGTTATATTCAATGTTTGTTGTATTTGTAACTTAAAAAAATATTGTTCTGTATAATATTATTGCAAATCTCCTCTCTTACGTGCATCAAATTAACAAAAAGATGACTTACAGTTGAAATGTTGAATCCACCACACACTTTGTGAAAATTTCACCGAAAACCAATGTTTACTTCCGTACTAAAACAACTTTATTCACCAGAGAGCAAATCAACTTGTGTTCACACCAACTTTTAGCACTCTAATAACGTCCAGAGTTACGGAGGATAAAAAATGAAGGTTTTCGATACTTTTTATATTATCTGGGCAATTGATGATGATTTTGGGTGGTGATGTTGACGTTTCTTCAAGGGCTTATCACTAACATATCATCGGCCACTAAAATAGCAAATTTTATTTACAAAACACAATCCTGTTAAAAAAAATTTCTATAAATTGCCCAAAGAATATAAAAATTATCGAATACCTCCACTTTTTACCCTCCGTAACTCTGGAACCGTTGATTTTATAACAATTATGTATAGGACCTTTTTTGTTTTAAATTTCACGTAGAACATTTTTATAGAACATTGTTTTTGCTAAAGCATAGTTTTAGAAATATTGACGAAAAACGTAAAAAAACTACTAATTTACCGAATTTCCCCCCATCTCCCCCCAAACCGGACGCTCAAAAGGGTGTAATTTTTTACTGAACAATATGTGGACCACATAGAACAATTTGGTGTTGAAGCAAAACTTTTACTTTGGATGTCTGGGTTAGGCCTTTTTTTGGACCAATTATACTATACTACCTCCGTAACTTTTGACCCGTTCATTTTAGAAGGATTATGCATAGGACATTTTTTATTTCAAATTTAATGTAGAACATTTTTGTATAGAAGGTTATTCATGCTAAACCGCGGAGTTTTAGAAATATCGACGAAAAACTTAAAAAAACTACGAATTTACCGATTTCTCCCCCCTCTCCCCCCAAACCCGAGGCTCAAAATGGTGTGACTTTTTTCTGAACATTATGTGGACCATATAGAACAATTTGGTGTTGGAGGATAACTTTCATTTTGGATGTCTGGGTTTTGGGTCTAGTTATACCATACTATAAATGATAAAAAATTATCATATTCGTACACACATTGCATCCAGCTAAGAAAAATCATTTTAATAATTTTGGACAATAATGAACTTAAACGAGTTTAGTGTAATATTCTTACTAATAAAAATGATAAATATGTAATGATTTCTTGCATTAAATTATTTTAATACATATTTTTGGTCATTTCTTGTTATTCTATATATGTACTTATACTCGTATATTATCGGTTTACAACGTTCTCCGTCTTCCGATACCCGTCTTACCCGTTCGCCATTCCTCTCTGTCCGTACGTTGTTCTACTTGCAAACCTCTTTCATCCATGGCTTTGTTTATTCCTGCCTGACAACTTTTCTTCGGTCTACCTCTTCTTCTTCTTCTACCTTGCGGTTTCCGGTTTTTTTACTTGTTTTGGGATTCTGTCTTCATGTATTCTTTGTACGTGACCAAACAATCGTAGTTGTATTTCGTTGATTTCGTCATTTATTGTATGTGTCACCTTCATTATTTCTCGTATCCGTTCATTGGTGACATGTTCTCTTCTTGATCTTCCTGCAGCTCTTCTCCAGAAATCCAGTTCGGTGACCTCTAACATTCGTTTTGATTTTTCCTTCATAGGCCATACTTCGCAGCTGTATGTTATAATGCTTTTCACTACGGCGTTATAGATCTTTTTCTTGTTTTGGATGTTTATCTTCTTCTCCAGAGTACTGAGTTTAGGAGCGTAATTGCTTTCCTGTCCTGAGTATTCAGGGTTCCGTCCAGATCCTGAGTCCAGTATTCCATCATTCGTGATTTTCATACCCAGGTATTTATATTTGTTACATTTACTGATTGTTTCTCCTCCTTCTAGTATCAAGTCCTACTGCGTTCCACCGATATTCATATATTTCGTTTTTTCTATGTTGATTTCTAGTCCCCATTTCCTGTATTCCTCTATTTCTATTAGCTTTCTTGTCATTTAACAGATACGTAGTCTTCTGATATTAGTATTTGGTCGTCTGCGAAACAAAGAGTATTTAGTGTATGGTCATTTAGTGGGAGTCCCATGTTCTTGCATTTCCGTTTCCAATTTTTAAGAGATTGTTTCAAATATATTTTAAAAAGTGTTGGAGAGAGGTAGACATCCATGTTTGAGCCCTTTACTTGTCAGAAATCCTTCGGTGAGTTTGTTTCCTTGTTTAATTCTCGTGGTTGTGTTGTTATAAAAATATTTAATTATTTTTATGATTTCTACGTTTATATTTGTATTCTCCATTGCCTCCCATAACTTTACCAAAGGTACACTGTCGTATGCCTTTTTCAGATCAATATATACGAAATGGGTCTCTTGGTTAACCGCTGTTTTCTTTTCCGTGACTTGTGCGGTTGCAAAAAAAGATCAATTGTAGATCTTCCGGCTCTAAATCCTGCTTGTTCTCCTGCCTCCATTTGCTTGTACCGTCTTCTATTCTGTTTTTTAAGATCCTTTTATATATTTTGCTGATTGTTGGTGTAACGGAAATACCCCTGTAGTTATCACATTGTTTTCGATCTCTTTTTTGTATATTGCTGACATATTATACGATCATTTCCATTCTTGTGGGACTTCTTTGTTGTCGATGCATTTTTGTAGTAGTTTCCTTATGTGCTCGTAAAGTCTTGGAGTTCCGGTTTTTATCAACTCAGCTGGAATCCCCCCAGGTCCTGGTGCTTTACCGTTTTTTAGTTCGGTATATACTTTCTTTATTTCATTGGTGGATAGCATTATCGGAGATCCTGTTACTCCTACTGTATTTCTGGTTATTCTAACTTTGAAATTATTAGTTGGAGGATGTTGCTTTTTGTATTTCTCATTTAACAGATTGCAATAATATTTTAAAAATGCACCATTTAAAAAAATACGTCTAGGTTATTTTGGAATAATGTAGCAAAACAGGGAGTAATTTCTGGAATAGAATTCAATCAAAATACTATATACTACACTTTTTTTTGGCAAAATTCGTGAGAAATATCTTTTTCTATGGCTATACAATGTGCAACTTTTCCCACTACTTACATACAGGGTGGGGCATTAGTGTGACAAAGTCCAATTACTCGTTTGTTGTAAGAGATACGAAAAAAAGTTATTTGGGTAAAAGTTGGGGCACACATAGCATCATATTTTAAAAATATTTTCAAATATACAGGGGCGTCCGTATTGACAGGGTGACACAAACTTTTGTTTTTTTAAATGGAATACCCTGTATATTTTTACATTTTTAGATTCTCCTGGATGTTTCCTTTCTTAAAATATATGGTTTTGTACTATTATACGAGGTAGTTTAAAAGTTAATTACGTCTTTTTGTTAATTTCGTAGCAAAATCTACACCCTGTAGAATTGTAGTGATTTGACATCAAATTTTCTATTTGCATTTAAACGATTTTTAGTATAGTCTACTACTGTTATTCATTAATAGTATAGCGAAATGTTTAATTTTAGTATACAGGGTGGGTCGAAACTAGGAATGAGTATTTTCTGAGTTTTCTTAATAGGAACACCCTGTATTTTAGTATTGTAATAAAATTATATTTTATGGTACTTTTTTATTTCTTAAGCATTCCCTATACCTAAGTGCTTTAATTTGTAAGTTATTCGTCATTCTTTAAGCAAACATTAATTGCAACAAAAATTAGGTAAAATTTCATAGGTAGCCGTGAAAATATCCAATCAAAAGTAATTTTTCAAAAAAAAATACATAATAATCTAGCCTGATCCTTAATTTATTAATATTGGATGAAATATCCAAATACATTCGTAGTTAAGTTTGTTGGTGCTTAAAATATGAATCAAACATACAAAATTCTGCCTAGTTGGCTATGACACAAAATTTGCTTAAACATTTGACATTACACTATTTATATAGTTCCAGTTGATTTGATACTATTGCTAATATTAATTTTTCTAATGAGGAACGGATTAAAATGGCTTTGTGCTAGGAGAGTATAACAAAAATAAGCTACTTGCAATAAAAATTTATCATCAGCAATTCCCTGATAGACGACAAGCAAAAAGAGAAACTTTTGAAAGTATACTAAAACGGTTTCAACAGACTAGATACTTAGATTGTAAGAACGATTGTACTAATATGCAGATCCTTAGTGACACTAAGGATTACATTTAATTGCTGTTTTCTTCACTTACAATAGTTTTTATTCGAGCAGATTTATCATAATCTAAGTAATCAGTCCGTTGAAACCGTTCTAGTATATTTTTAATCGTTTCTCTTCTTGGTTGTCGTCTATCAGGGAATTTCTGATAAAAAATTCTTATTGATAGTAGCACATTTTTGTTATATTCCACTAGCACCAAAATCTTATTAATCAGTTTCTCATAAGAAAAATACATATTAGTAATGGTAACAAAGCAACTGGATCTATCAAAATAGTACAATATCAAATTTTTAAGGAAATTTAGTGTCATAGCCGACTAGGTAGAATATTGTATGTTGTTATTAATATTTTGCGCACCAACAACCTTAACTACGAATTTATTTGGATATTTCATCCAATAGTAATAAATTAAGGATCAGACTAGATTATGATGTATTTTCTTTTCCAAAAATTATTTTTGATTAAATATTTTCACAGCCACCTAATAAAATTTCACGTAATTTTTCTTACAATTAATGTTTGGCTCAAAGAATCACGCATAACTTACAAATTAAAGCACTTAGGTGTAGGGAATGCTTAAGAAATAAAAAAGTACCATAAAATATCATTTCCTTACAATACTTAAATACAGAAAATACTCATTCCGAGTTTCGACCCACCGTGTATACTAAAATTAAACATTTCGCTATACTGTTAATGTTTAACAATAGTAGACTATATTTAAAATCGTTTGAACATAAAACAAAAATTTGATGTCAAATCACTAAAATTCTACAGGGTGTAGATTTTGCTACGAAATTAACAAAAAAACGTAATTAACTTTTAAACTACCTCGTATAATATTACAAAACCATATATTTTAACAAAGAAAACATCGAGGAAAATTCAAAAATGTAAAAATATACAGGGTGTTCCATTAAAAAAAACATATGTTTGTGTCACCCTGTCAATACGGACGACCCTGTATATTTGAAAATATTTTTAAATTATGGTACTATGTGTGACCCAACTTTTACCTAAATAACTTTTTTTCGTATCTCCTACCAGAAACGAGTAATTGGACTTTGTCACACTAATGCCCCACCCTGTACATTCAAAACGAAAAATTTCTCACGCAATGAGAAAAGTCGGCCTCGCTGATGTGCGATAGGGGCACAACTATCAGCCAAATGTTCTTCACATGGGAATCCTGGGTAATAAGATTTCAATGTGGTGCCCTAAATCGATTTCAAAACTAGGCCAGCGTGAAGCGCTCTATGCCAGTATCCTCTAGAGACTTATCCGCGAACTAAAAATTTCTTGCTTGGGTCCCAAGTCACTGTACCGAGCCAAATGAGGCTCGGTCCAGTGACTTGGTGCTCAAGTATTTTTTGGGCCCTACTTGGCCGGGTTTTTTGTTTTTTTATTATTTTTTTGGTAGCTTACGCCGTTTCTATATATTTTTTTTTGTAGGCCGTCTTTATTTAAGATCTACGGACCTACGCATGGGTTGCATGTTTCTTCGGCACTTGGTGTTTCGAGCTACGAACTCTCTACTACTTTTATTTTCACTTCTTTATCTCTCTTTATTTATTTTACTTTGTTTTCTTTGTCCACATTCTTTACTTTTCTTTTCGTCTCTCTTTAGTTCCTTTATTTTATTCCACTTTATTCTTTTTTATTGTATTCCAATATTTGTTGTTTAAGACGTTTGTGCTTCCACCGGTGGAACGCTTCATACCCTAGCATCTCTCGCAGTATCGGGCTTGGATGGTGCTCCAGCTCCGCGAATTTTACTCTTGATTTGTCTGTCATCATTTCCGTGATTATCACCTGCTGTAACTCACGGAATAGGAATCGTTCAGCGACGTATTTTGGGACTTTGGCTGCTTCTCTTAGGCTGTTGTTGTGGGATGCCTGTATCTTCTTTTTAGTAGTGTTGCATACGTGTCCCCATACGAAAGATGCGTACGTTAGTATCGGTAATATTATACTATTTATTAACCTTATTTTCGTTTTTAATCTTATTTTACTTTTCTTTCCTGTGAGTCCTCTTAATGTTGCTCTTGCCATATTGGCCTATCGGACTGTGGCTTCTACGTGTTTTTTGAAGGTTAATCCTTTGTCCATGATGACTCACAGGTATTTTGCTTCGTCTTTCCACTCGATGGGGTTGTTCTGCACCGTCAGTTGTTCTTCTGGCTGTTTCCTTTCTTTTCTGTCTCCCTCTCTTATATAACAGCGCTTGCGTCTTCTCGGAGTTGATGGCTATCTTCCATTTTATGCTCCACTCCTCTATGTCTTCTAACGCTGTTTGCAGGTTGGTCACTGCTATGTCTACATTTCGGTGTTTGGCCGCTATCGCTGTGTCGTCGGCATAAATACTTAATAGGGTACCTGGGGTTCTTGGTACCCTATTGGATCAGCTTCCGGGTTACCAAGCTCGGACAGGACTTGTCCTATCCGAACCCTGAAACTCCGTCCGCCCAAGTACGAAGTGATCAGTCTCGCCATCGCCCCTCTGTACCTGTAACCTCGCATTTTAAAGAAAACGTTTGAAGATATAACCAACGAATTTATTATAGCCCATAAAAGAAGCTTTTATATGAAACAGATGGTCACGTTTATAAGCAGGCTTGTTGACGAGGTATGTTGCGGCTGCAGTGCGGGCGGTGGTGAGATGACGGTGACTACGGACGTTGTCAGATCTATGCACCTCCATAGCACCTACTCAGTTGGAACGCAAAATCCTATGCTAAAACGTTACAGGGCCGTACCCTTCTACTCACGTCTATATTTGATATATAACCTTTTAAATCAGGTATAGCTGCAAAAGTATTAGCCCAATAAATGACCGTTTTGGAGTGTAATTTCCAGGGGCAACTCCGAATTGCATGAAAATTTGGATTTAGGTTCTACTTACCCTAAACTTCAAAGTTGAATTTGTGCCGTTGGTTGCTTTTACTTGAGGACTTGAGGGGTGGCATTTACCCCTTCTCGGGGGGTGAAATACGCGTGTTTAAAATAAGGCCGGAAATGGATAAATTGACTTATTTTAAGCACCTTTTGTTCCATAAAGTTTTTTACGTAAGTCAATACTTTTCGAGTTATTCGCGATTTAAAATTTTGATTTTTCGACAAAAAAACTACGTTTTCAGACCGTTTTTTCCCAAGTAACTCAAAAAGTAAATATTTTATCGAAAAATATATTTTTAGCAAAAGTGTAGCCTATAAAAAAACGAAAAAAATGGTGTACCAGAAAAGTCTACAAATTGAGTAGAAGCAAAGTTGTAGCTCATGAAAAATACGTTCTTATTCGTCTAATTCCAAATCGAATAATTCAACGCGAAATCACCGAAGAAAGAAGCGTTTTTCGGGAAAACCTTATTAACATTTTTAAAGTATCGAAAAAAGTTTATTATTTGATTTTTACAAAAGTTTACAGCATCAAAAATAAACGAGTTACACTGAAAAAAAAGTTGACCCCTTTTTTTTGGTAACAAAAATCGTGAAAACCTCCCTCTATTTAGCACCCTAAATGAAATTAATCGTTTGGCTTTACCATATATTTTAACTGTACAGTAGACTCCCGTAAGTTCGGCCTCGGTTAGTTCGGTCTCCGCTTAGTCCGGTCGGCTCCCTGAGCATTAGTCACACATTTTGCACATCAAAAATCATTAGAAAAGAAAATTCAGAAAAAAATTACTGACTTTTTTTAAGTGTTTAAGAAGCCAAACCACCAATGTGCAATAATATTTTTAAATTTTATTAGGCCTAGAGTTCTGTAAGACTTGTTTCATAGTATTTTTGTAACGGTCTATCTTTTCATATATGTTAAATATATTATGTCAGAGTATTCCTCTGTGTTGTCTTATACTTAATGTACAAGTGTTTTGTTTTTGCTAGATCCATACAAACAATAAATGGGCATTTTTTAGATAAGCATCTGTTAGTTCGGCCTAGTAGTGGAGTCAATGAAGGTGGATATGAGTTATTACCTCAGATTTCGTTGAACCTCCATCGATTTTCATAAAAATTGGTGAGTGGTGAAAGGATACCTCAAGGAACAAAGGTGATATAGTGCCAACTTGCGCTTTTTGCATTTTAGGGGTGAAATACACCCCTTTTTTAAAAATTATTTTTTAGATTTCTGAAAGTGCAGTCACTGTAAGTTTTCACTTCCTATTTTGTTGAACCTTCATCGATTTTCATGAAAATCGGTAAGTAAATAGAGGATACCTCAAGCAATAAAAAATATATAGCATCAACTTGCGCTTAATTAAGTAAAATAAATATTTTTTTACATTTATGTGCATGATTTATAATTTTTGTTAATTTTTTAAACCTTATAGCAACCAAAAATCAGAAAATTAGCAAATCGACAAGCACGAAAAAAATTAATCTTTTATATTTCCAAAAAGGCAGTCACTGAAGGTTTCACCCCTGATTTCCTTGAACCTCCATCAATTTTCATGAAAATTGGTAACTAGTTAGAGGATACCTCAAGAAACAAAAATGATGTGGTACCAACTTGCGCTTTTATCCTGGGGGTGGATGTTACCCCTTCTCATGGGTGAACACTATTTTATTAAAAATAACCCCATAATTAGATAGAGGAGTAAATTCTAAGCAAACTTTCTTTTATCAAGTTTATAAATTTTTTATTTAAATAATATTTCATAATTTAATAAAATATTATTGGTACAGTAAAACCTGACAATAACGGCCACTAAAAATAGAAAACAATTGGCCGTTATAGAAATGTGGCCGCTAATGCTAGGTTTCCTTTTCCACAAATACATAAAATATAATTGAAAATTTATTTATTTTAGTAATTAAAGCAAATCTAATTAAATATAATTCTACAAACAAACGGAACATACTAAAACTAAATTCAATTTACTACAATATAAAACAATATCTATACGAAAAAACAACTACAAGAAAAACAGAATTTTTGTTTGTTTTACATTTTTTTTAGATAAACGAAACATACTAAACCTAATTTAATATAGGTAATACATAATATAAAACAACATACTATAGCTACTACGAAAAATACGCTTATCACTAAAGTATCGTCGTGCTTCCATGCTATATTCAACAAAACCAACTTGGTAGGGCCTTTAATTAGATATCGCAAATCACTTTGGCTGATTTTGTCTGCATATATATTATGTTTGAGGAATCCCTTTTTTTTGTGAGACTGGATATAGGACATTTCTCAAGTATGAATTCACATTCATGGTATATCGTTGCTATACAGGGATAATAATCTGTGCAATGTTATGGTACAGGCTACGTTAAATATGCAGTAAATGTGGAAGATATACACTGGTTATTCATTTCAATTTAATTTGATTGTTTTTTAATCGTTTACAATATTTAAAATAATTAAAGACATAAAGTTAGGGATTTCAAAAATAAATTCAGTTCTCACTGGCAGGGTGGGAAATAATAAAGTTCCATACAATAGCATTTCATTACAGGCTGCTCCGTTTGAGAAAACTCATACTCTCAAACTTTGAGAAAACACTCATTCAGTTTCGACCAACCCTGTATTAGCTAAAATTAAACGGTTTGCTAGATTAATAATTTCTAACAATAATAGATTATATTAAAAATCACTTGAACATAAATTGATTCTCTGATGTCAAATCACTACAATTATACAGGGGGTGAATATTGCTATGAAATTTGAAAATAAAATCGTAATTATCTTTTAAACTACTTCGTATAACCGTTGATTGATATATTGACTGGTCAATATATCAATCAACGGTATAACATCACAAAACCTGATATTTTAAGAAATAAAACATAGAGGAGAATCCAAAAATGTAAAAATATACAGGGTGTTCCATTAAACAAAAGATAATTTTGTTTCACCCTGTCAATATGGGTGGCCCTGTATATTTGGAAATGTATTTAAATTCTGATATTATCTATGCCCCAATCTCACCTAAATAAACTTTTTTCGTATCTCCTACAACAAACGACTAATTGGACTTCCCACAACCTGTATACATACAAAATCTCCGCTATAAAATTTTTTCAAAGAAAATGTTATTGGTTTTTTTAAAATAACTCCGTTAAATTCTGAAATATGAGATTTATCCAAAAACCATTACAAAGCTAAGTAAAAGTTCTATAACACTGTATTAAACATAATTTTCTAAATCCTTTATTTTTTTTTAAATACAAGGTGAAAGGGCCCCGGTTACATGGTTCTCGCAGTAAAATTTAGGTTTTAAATGTTTCTATCTCGGTTATTTTTTGTCGAAAAAAAATATTAAAAAAAGAAAAAGCTTAGATAAGGTTAAAACTAAAATTTTGTTCTCTACCATTTTTTAAGTATATCGAGTATTTTTGGAGTTATTATCAAAAGAAAATGGAATTCACGAAAATTTGAAAAATTCTAATTTTTTTTAATCGTATTTTTGCCGAAACCGATCAAAATTGTTGAAGTTATTACTCATGTTAAAATAAATAAAGTTTTAAATGGGTTACTATAAATTTTAATATTTGTGGAAATGACGTATGTTTAATTTTTCATTCTTCCCTAAAAAATCTGAAAGGGTCCTCTTATTTCCATCATAACTTGCTTAATTTTGATGCTATCGACTTCTTATATAGCTTTTTGATAGTTACCTTTAAGTACTTTATTAAAATGTTTAATATCTATATTTAACAAAGTGCATCGTTTTCCTGTTATTTAAGCTTGAATACTAAGATTTGAGTACTCGCGGAAAAAAAATATACATTCAATTGCATATAACTCACTTTGTATATGTAATAAAGGATTTTTCGAATAAGGAGCTTATTTATTTTTATAATATCTTCGATTTTGGTAATAACAACTTTTTTGAAGAAACTTATGGTTTTTGAGTTATTTATGAAAAACTGCTTTAAAACATGGATTTTTTTCAGGAAAAATCAAAACTTTTGATCTTTAATGACTCAAAAACTATTGATTTATTGAACTAACTTTATATAACAAATTTTACTTATAATTTGTCCCTCTATCGATTAGTGGTATTTATTTATTTATTTATTTATTTATACGGGCAAGCCCAATTCGGTAATACATTAATAAGATATTGATAATTACAGTGTTGAATATATAAGAATAAAATGAGAGAGTACAAAACATTTAAAAAGACATGACAAAGTAAAATAATTACAAAACATTAATTACTAACAAATAACAAGGTTATGACATTGCTAAATATTTAATTTGGTTAAATGGTTCTTAAAAACATCAACAGAGTTACCAAAAAGTAAAAGGTCACCTAGGGAGTTAGCAAGTCTTAGTGTTCTAGGAACAAAAGTAAAATATGAGTAATTATATCTATGAAAAGAAATATGAAAGGTTTGAAATTTGTCTTGTTGATCGTGGTGGAACAAACAACAATATTTTAGCAAGGAGTTCAGGGCAGTAATATATGCCATTGATAATATTAAACAATACTGTAAGATCTTTACGCTTCCTACGGACATCCAGAGAAGAGATATTCAAAAATCGTTCCATATCTGTATAATTATAATTGATGTATTTTTGAACCCAATATATCTAAGAAAATTATGTTGAACACTATCAAGTTTGTTCTTGAGGTGTAAATAATGTGGGGACCAAACTGGAGAACAGTAGTCATTATTTTTAATAAAATAATTTCCACCCCCGAGAAGGGGTGGCATCCCCTCCCCAGGGTAAAAGCGCAAGTTGGCACCATGTCACCTTTGTTTCTTGAGGTATCCTCTACATACTTACCAATTTTCTAGTCTATTGTATGTGTATTTTTTATATAATCTGTAAGTTTGATTGGTTTGAAGTGCTTATTTTTAAAAACATTTGGTTTTATAGTAAAAAAAAATTTTCTAGAAATTTTTGAAAAATTTCATTTTTTCAAAATAACTTAAAACTATTAGTGATAAGAAAAATATTATAGAGTAAAGAAATGTAGGTTTTGCTATTATAAATATGCTAGTTTCATTTTGTTTCTCCGTAAGAAAAAAATTGGTTAAGATATGGCTGTTCAAAATTTGCATACACTCGTGATTAGTGGCCCATTCAAGCTTTTTCAATTATAACCCTTTCAAAAATAAACACTTTAAACCGGTGAGACTGACAGATCATATAAAAAATACATAGGTAAGTAAATTGTTTGTAAAGCGGTAGCGATTAATTTCATTTGTTGAGCTAAACACGGCGAGATTTTCATGATTTTTTACAAAAAAAAAGAGGGCCAACTTTATTTTGAGCGTAACTCGCTTATTTTTAATGCTAAAACTCTTGTTACCAATTAAAACAAAGCTTTTTATAAACACTTTAAATAAAAAAGTTTAAATTGGTTTTTCCCGAAAAGTGCTTAATTTTTCGATGATTTCACCTTGAATATTCGATTTGAAATTGGACGAATAAGAACGTATTTTTCAAGAGCTAGAACTTTGTTTTTATTTGATTGATTGACTTGACTGAAACACCGTTTTTTTGGGTTTTTTTATAAGTTACAGTTTTACTAAGAATATTTTTTTCGATAAAATATTTACTTTTTGAGTTATTTGCGAAAAACCGTCTGAAAACGTAGTTTTTTTGTCGAAAAATCAACATTTTCAATGGCAAATAACTTGAAAAGTATTGACTTACGTAAAAAAGTCTATAGAACAAAAGTTGCTTAAAATCAGTCAATTTATCCATTTCCGGTCTTATCTTGAACGTATGTTTTTTCACCCTCGAGAAGGGGTGACTGTCACCCCCTAAGTAAAAGCAACCAACGGCACAATTTCAACTTTGAAGTGGAGGGTAAGTAAAACCGAAATCCAAATGTTCATGCAATTCGGAGTTGCCCCTGAAAATTACACGGTATCGCCGAATTTCCCGTTCATTTACTGGACTATATATGTTGGATTAAAATAATCTTTACAGATTGTCCAAAAAAAAATATTTATTTATAGAGACAAGCACCAAAACTCGTAGGTCTGGATCCCGCGTATGAAAAAAAAGTTGATTAATAGCAAGCTGAAAATTTGTTAATAGCTTAAGGGTGTCTAGTCGGCCAAACTTTGATATATGGGAACACTGGAACTGGGGAAGTTTTAATTGTGGAACAGGTTAAAAATTTGAAACGGTCAGACCACCAAAAAGGCACATGTATTTTGTCCGACAGAACAGACTTAAACTCTTCGAACAGAGATTAAACTCTTATGCAAAAATCAGACTGCTATTTAACACCAAATGGACGTTTTAATGAGTGGAACATGTAGAATATGTCAAATGACAGGAATTATGACACGTGATAGGTAATAAATAGCAGTCTGATTTTTGCATGAGAGTTTAATCTCTTTTCGGAGAGTTTAAGTCTGTTCTGGCGGACAAAATAAATGTGCCGTTTTCGTGGTGTGACCGTTCCAAATTTTTAACCTGTTCCACAATTAAAACTGCCCCTGTTCCAGTGTTCCCATGTATCAAAGTTTATCCGACTAGACACCCTTAAGCTATTAGCAAATTTTCAGCTTGCTATAAATCAACTTTTCTTTTCATACGCGGGATCCAGACCTATCGAACGTAGAAGAATATTCAAAACTTTCTGAAATTAAAAACAATACATTGATAATAAATTAATATCTAGTGTTTCCCCCTCGGGGCCTTAAAACAGCCTGTGGACGTCTCGGCATTGTGGTAATTAACCTCTGGATATCAAATTAATCCAGTTATTTCCATATTTTTTGAAAAGTGCTTTAAGTTCAACCAAGTTGCTTGGACGAGGTACTCGTGCTCGAAGTCGTCTTCCGATCATATTCCATATATGTTCTATGGGACTGAGATCGGGACTGCAAGCTGGTCAGTTCATACGGACAATTACCACCTCCTCTATACATTTGTTGACGATTCCATCACGATGATGACAAAGGTACCACGTGCTGATCTAAAATACTTGTTATCTATCGTGCAGTAGTCACAGAGCCTCTATCCACAATAACTAAGTCAGTATGGGCTTCTAACAGTATGTCATCTGGGCAAGAGAAGTGTAGGAAGGAGAAGAATCTCATGGTTGCGTACCTTGAGGAAATGGTACGGATGCATATCAACCGAACTATTCAGAGCAGCAGCATCTAAGATCAGAATAGTCATGACGATTGCCAACCTCCGTCGCGGAGATGGCACGTAAAGAAGATGGGCTTCTGAACTTATACCAGCACAAAAACGGAGCCCCCGATAACTTATTGTTTCTGCAATATTGCATTGAAAATATCGCTCTCCTTGTCCTCTCCAAATCTTTTCTCGGTCGTCTGGTGACCTCAGACAAAATCTGAGAACAATACATTGCTCCAATCTGCATCACTCCAGTTTTCATGTTCTCTTGCAAAAGGCAAGGCGAGTTCTGCGATATTCTGTGGATAGTAGTGGAGATAGGGCTGGCCTTCTGAAGTACCAAGTGTCTTAAAAAATACAAAAGCAATATTAAATATGTTACTTTATTTCTGGTATACGAGAGTATGTACACCTAAATTTACATACGTAAGTTAACGTCTCTTATACATCATCATCATCATACAACCTCTTCTGTCCACTGCTGGACATAGGTCTCTCCCATTCTTCGCCACTCTTCACGGTTCTGTGCTTCTTGTTGCTCAACAAGACTGTGTAACAAGAAGCACAGTCTCTTATACAACTTCAAATAAATAAGAAATAAGGAATGGACCGATGTTTTTGCAACTGAAGGCGGGTTCTCACTTATCAGTTTCGCTGACGCAGTCTGACTGATTCATTAATAATGAAAAATAAAAAGCGACGTTTGTATTCACACTATTTATGTTTTGATCCATTTAGTACGCAGTTAGTCCAAACATTTTATATCGTGGTAATGAAAATGGTTATCGTGGAAAAAGACGAATAATAATTGCAAACAGGTGTTATCATAGTCTATCAAAGTACTTAGCTAACAAACGTCTGTCTCAAAAAACTCGTATAAGGCTGTATAGAACATTGATAGTCCCCGTTCTCACATATGGATCAGAGGCATGGACGCTAACTAAAACAGATGAATCCGCTCTGTCGATTTTTGAAAGAAAGGTGCTACGTAAGATATTCGGAGCGGTCTGTGAGAACGGAATATGGAAGCGTAGATATAGCTTTGAACTGCAGAATATCTACAAGCATATGTTTGGTGGAAAAGATATTATCACTATAATTAAGCGAAACTGCCTGCAGTGGGCAGGACATGTAGCCCGGTCCCCTGAATCGAACATGATAAAAAAGATTCTAACAGCGCAACCCGTGGGAATGAGAAGACGGGGTAGACCAAAGCTGAGGTGGATGGACGGGGTAACACAAGATGCCGAGAAGATCGGAGTCGGCAACTGGAAAATGCAAGCAAGGGACAGAACAGAATGGCGTAGAAAGCTTGAGAAGGTCGAGGCCCTCTAAGGGCTGTAGCACCAAGATGATGATGATGGTGAAAATGGTTAAAAAAAATTGAGACCACCTGTTCGCGAAGTATATTTACCATAATTAGTAAATGGATTACAGAATATTCTAGTGAATCAACAGAAAAGAAAACGTGGTAGGTGGTGGGCCAGGTCGTCAGGTCCTGGATATTTCGCAGAAATATATGGGGTGCTAGTGAAACTATATTGAAAGAATTAGCGTTGGAAGATTGTGAATATACAAACTACTTAAGAACGAAGACAAATTTCAAGAGATTCTTCAAAAAAAATGCTCCCAAATTGCTCTCAAAACTTGCCACACTGAACAAATCACGAAAATGTATGTTCTCTCGCTTCAGTTTCTATTCATTATGCGATCATGATCAGTCAAAACTGATAAAAAGTAGACCTGGTTTTCACTTTAACTGAATGTACGGATCATTTAAAATGAAAATGTGTACTCATGTTCATTATTTGTTCAGTATCACTGAATCAGTTACACTGCGTCAGCAAAACTGACAAGTGAGAACCCGCCTTGAGTGTATTACTATGAACAGAAAATAATGACAACGACTCAATCAAACTATTTTTTAATTTGTATTTGTAGTCTCATCATCAGGTTGGTTTTCATACACGAAGTATAAAATGATTACAATTACTATAACTATTATTATACAAGAACAAATACAACAAATACAACAAGTAAAACTGTTTATAACTTTAAAAACTGAACTAATCATTATACAGCAAAATTCACACAGGCATCCCATTCTTTTCTTTTATTTATTACTTCCAAATACTGAGGAATATTTTATGGTCTGTAAAATTTATATAATGTTTTCATCTATAAAACAAAGAAAAGGATTATATTAATGTACAGTCAAGGTCCAAACTTCTATTTTATATAATATAAGATTAATGAGATTAATATTATATAAGATTAAAAAGTTAATTTTAATTATTTTGTATTTTATGTATGTATTTATTTTTTGGTCACAATTAGACTGCAGTAGACTATATTTAGAAAAAAATCATGGATCACAGAAACAACCAACATAGTGGAAAAGAGGCACAAATAAAAGAACAGAAACAAAATAAGACCCAAAGAACTAAACAGAGACTGTTTTTTTTTGTGAAATGTTAAGTTAAATACTATTTTATATGGGATTAAAAATTAAATTAAATTTATCTCCTAACATTATTGTTCTTAAAGCTAATCAGAATAATAATAAATGTAGTTGGGACAGAAGAGGCTTTGTTCTCAATATAATTATTATTCCGGATATGCAGAGACGTCAATTTCGACATATTCGCATGTCTGGTTAATTACGAGAAAGCGTTTGAGCGAGTACAGTGCGACGAGATAATGCAAATACTAAAATAAGCAGCAATTATCAATCAAGATCTGGAAATAAACCTTTACTGAAATCACACTGCAAACCTCAGTGGTTGAGAAAGAGCGTAGTTAAGCATAGATCGAAGGACCACCAGCCATGGGCTGGAAAGAAAGCGGTTTACACGTAACAAACTTTATTGTGTGAAGAATGGTGAATAAAAAACTAAGATGCTAATGTACGTATAACTGACGTATGACACTGACGTACGTATAACACTGACGTATACACTTCACTTCACTGTATAATTACTACAACGATAAGGTTTGCTGCGTACAAGAATGTTCTAGGCTACGAGTAACACTGGCAACAATGCTTTTGCGTTATTTTTAGCGGCAAGAAGATTGCGATATTAAGCGACTGGCGAGTGTTCTTTCTGAGCACTGATAGCGAACCTTCCTACTCGAGGGCTATTGGCGAACTGCCCTTGTTGAAGCCACGGGTACACAGAGAACCGGTATGTTCGCACGCATGGAAGGCGAACGCGTGCCGTCATATGGGAACCTTAATTTTCATCCGGCAATGCTAAATGAAGCGGTAATATTGTTCGAATTTTAAAATTATGTACCTATAATCGCTTTTTAAATAAGAAATTGTATTTTATATTCTTTTTACTGTCATTTTCCAATATGCATTTAATTTAAACATGAATTTCCATTGAAAAATAAAGATATTAGGTATCTGTTGTCCAATACCTATACATTTATACCATAGTACAGCGGTTCTCAATCTTTTTGAGTCATGTACCACCAAATACTTTTTATTATTTTTGGTACCACCTAACTGAAATACCTATCTAGCTAGGTGATATAATTAACTATAATAGCGGTGCTTATTTGGACTATTTTGCGTTTTGTGTACCACCTCAAATAATGAAATGTACCACCAGTGGTGGTACATGTACCACAGATTGAGAACCGCTGCCATAGTATATTCAAAAAATCAAACAGAAATAATATAAACATTCACTTTACTTCTGGGTCTGTAAAAATGTTTCACATAAAATTGTGTAGGTATAGGTACTTACTGTTATTCTAAATTGTTGAAAAATATTTGACTAAAAATAAAAACTTAACCACAAATCAATTAAGAAATTTTAAGTTTTAGATGAAGTACTTAGAACCAATTACTTAATCGACTTTCAAATTTTATTTACAAAATAGAAAAAGGTTGATTTTTTAAACCAGGTTAGGAATCTAAAAATTTCAAGTGCGAACATTTTATTAGACTGTAATTTACATACATATACAGAGTGGGCCAAAGAAAACAGTCCACCTCGATATTTGGCAGTATTTATTAGATTTTAAGGAAACGACGAAACAGGTCGATTTTTGATCTAAGTGGGACACATTTTTACGGTACATACATTTGCCATTTGTCAACCCCTTCCTTCCACTTCCTACAACCCTTATTTTTAAATAGGGAATAGGGCTCGTATGCTAGCTCATTTAAAAGGTTACTCGATTCTCTATTCAGTAATATAAACATTAACATAATTGCCTGCATGCAGGGCTTCGGCAAAAGCTTTGCCAATGCTAGATTTTACATACCAAATAAATGGTGTAAGATCACATCATCAAATCCTCCGTATATCAATGGGTACCAATAGAATAGACTAGTTTCGCGATGCCTCGCTCGTCAGTATTCGGCTAGGTACGAATTGATACACCGACGGTTCAATGATGTGTCTTAATATTTCGCACCTCAGGTGCCGAGCTACAAAAGTGCCATCTACTCTGATGACCAAGAAGTAGAAACACGACTCGAAAAGAGAAGTTTTCCACAATATTTTGAGCTGTATTAAAAGTTGCCTGCATGCAGGGCTTCGGCAAAAGCTTTGCCAATGCTAGATTTTACATACCAAATAAATGGTGTAAGATCACATCATTAAATCCTCCGTATATCAATGGGTACCAATAGAATAGACTAGTTTCGCGATGCCTCGCTCGTTAGTATTCGGCTAGGTACGAATTGATACACCGACGGTTCAATGATGTGTCTTAATATTTCGCACCTTTGTAGCTCGGCACCTGAGGTGCGAAATATTAAGACACATCATTGAACCGTCGGTGTATCAATTCGTACCTAGCCGAATACTGACGAGCGAGGCATCGCGAAACTAGTCTATTCTATTGGTACCCATTGATATACGGAGGATTTAATGATGTGATCTTACACCATTTATTTGGTATGTAAAATCTAGCATTGGCAAAGCTTTTGCCGAAGCCCTGCATGCAGGCAACTTTTAATACAGCTCAAAAGATTGTGGAAAACTTTTCTTTTCGAGTCGTGTTTCTACTTCTTGGTCATCAGAGTAGATGGCACTTTTGTAGCTCGGCACCTGAGGTGAGAAATATTAAGACACATCATTGAACCGTCGGTGTATCAATTCGTACCTAGCCGAATACTGACGAGCGAGGCATCGCGAAACTAGTCTATTCTATTGGTACCCATTGATATACGGAGGATTTAATGATGTGATCTTACACCATTTATTTGGTATGTAAAATCTAGCATTGGCAAAGCTTTTGCCGAAGCCCTGCATGCAGGCAACTTTTAATACAGCTCAAAAGATTGTGGAAAACTTCTCTTTTCGAGTCGTGTTGTTACTTCTTGGTCACCAGAGTAGATGGCACTTTTGTAGCTCGGCACCTGAGGTGCGAAATATTAAGACACATCATTGAACCGTCGGTGTATCAATTCGTACCTAGCCGAATACTGACGAGCGAGGCATCGCGAAACTAGTCTATTCTATTGGTACCCATTGATATACGGAGGATTTAATGATGTGGTCTTACACCATTTATTTGGTATGTAAAATCTAGCATTGGCAAAGCTTTTGCCGAAGCCCTGCATGCAGGCAACTTTTAATACAGCTCAAAAGATTGTGGAAAACTTCTCTTTTCGAGTCGTGTTTCTACTTCTTGGTCATCAGAGTAGATGGCACTTTTGTAGCTCGGCACCTGAGGTGCGAAATATTAAGACACATCATTGAACCGTCGGTGTATCAATTCGTACCTAGCCGAATACTGACGAGCGAGGCATCGCGAAACTAGTCTATTCTATTGGTACCCATTGATATACGGAGGATTTAATGATGTGATCTTACACCATTTATTTGGTATGTAAAAAAAATTAACATAATTATTTATACAGGGTGTTCAAGAAAAATATTTTAACTACATTAATTGACACAAAAAGAAGAATGTATGTAATTTATTTAATTCAAAATACATTCTACTGCTTTCCCAAAACAGAAAAAAATATTTTTTGATAAATAAACATTGCTCTTCGTTTAATTTCAATATTCAAGCTGCCACCCATCTGCCTCTTGTTAGGTTGAATATTGAATTTAAGCGAAAAACAATTTTTCTCTGTTTTCTGTCAGTAGTAGAATGTATTTTGATTTAAATAAATTGCATACATTCTTCTTTTTATGTCAATTAATTTAATTCAAAATATTTCTTCTTGGACACCCTGTATAAATAATTATGTCAATGTTAATATTACTGAATAGAGAATTGAATAGCCTTTCAAATGAGGTAGCACACAACCCGTATTCCCTATTTAAAAATACGGGGTGGGGGAAATGGAAGGGAGGGGGTTGACAAATGACAGATGTATGTACCGTAAAAATGTGTCCCCCTTATATCAAAAATCGGGCTGTTTCTTCATATCCTTAAAACCTAATAAATACTGCCAAATATCGAGGTGGACTGTTTTCTTTGACCCACTCTGTATATGTATGTATAAAATGTTCGCACTTTAAATTTTTAGATGCCTAACCTGGTTTAACTTTAAATCAATTATGTATAATAATACATATTATGTATAATAATACATATTATGTATAATATTATGTATAATACATATTATGTATATTAATAAAAAACAAATTTGCGGGAAAGGGTTTATTAATAATATTAGAATTAGTATCTATAATTAAAATCATTTTTTAAAATTAGAAAATTTAGATACCTTTTTCTCAAGTGCTCTCTGGCAGTTTTTAAAACTTATTTTTCTGTTAATATCCCCCATTCTAATATATGTTCGTGTTCTGCACATGCATAATATCACCTCAAATGGCATTATAGTCTCGGTTTTAATATATTACTAAAAAACTAATAGTTATATTATAATAGTTTTAAAAATAGACAGTTATGCTAATAAACAACAATTTGTAACTAAAATAATATAGAATTACTTCAATCGTTAACAGCTTAATATTTTAAAACCGCCTCAATTTATTCACTTTCAACGCCACCACATACGAAATAATGCATCCAAACAATAAGCAAATATCTGTTAGGTTCCCACGTGACGTGCTGCGCGGCCGAACCAAATTTAGCGACGACAATCGGCATACCGGTTCTCTGTGTATCGTGGTTGAAGCTAGAGAAACGCGGTAAACCTTTCGTTTTGGCGGCTTTTTTAAGGGACCGGTTGAGTGACTTCTGAGATCTAGGATTGGTTTGTGTAACGAATATTTTGTATACGGTGAAACGTTATTTCACCACTCAGAGTTGAAAATGAACCCACCGAATAACGTGAAAATCATGGATGGAGTGAGGAAGGCTGTATTTTGTCCCCTCTAATTTTCAATCTTTACTCTCAACGAATATTTATCGAAGCTTTGTAGAAAACTGGAAAGAAGACAAAACTTATGATAATTAGCAAGAAAAAGATAACAGAAGGGCAACTCTATATCAACCAAACTTCTGTAGAAAGAATGACGCACTACAACTACCTCGGCACAATAATAAATGAATAATGAACTAACAACCAAGAAATAAGAACGCACATTGGAATAGCTAAATCCAGCTTCAACCGTATGGGGGGCTTCTTCAACCGCTCTCTTACTATAAAAGTAAAAATGCTGTGATGTTACGTCTTCTGTGTCCTTTGTTATGGTGTTGAATCGTGGACCTTGAACGAAGATATGTGCAGAAAATTGGAAGTATTTGCGAAATGCGGCTACACCGAAGAATTCTTAAAATCCCGTGGACTGACCGGGTCACAAATAAGCAAGTCCTCAAAAGGATGAAGAAGAACCGAGAGGTCGTGACCACCATCAAATCTCGAAAGTTAGAATACTTTGGACATATTATGCGAAATGAATCTAGATATGCCCTCCTACGAGCCATCCTGCAAGGAAAACTATTTGGAAAGCGAGGTCCAAAAAAAAGAACATCCTGGTTAAAGAACCTCAGAACCTGGTTTCATAGTCTATCGCTAGTAGATTAACGACACACGTACATTTTTGTGCTCCTAGTAATTTTCAAGATTACGCTGTAAATAATAATAATTTCGCAAAGAAATTTTGAATACCAGTTTCCATATACCAATATATAGTCATTAGTGGTTGTAAAAAATTTTGTGTAAAAAAAGTGCAATTACAGTGAACATAAACAACTGTGAGTACCATTTCACAATTTATTAATAATAAAACAAACTATACTAATTACATACCAGTAAAAAACCCGATCATGCCTTCTACCTCAGTTTGTTCTAACTGCTCCAAAAACATAGCAACAGCTGACCGTAAGCTTCAGTGCGATGGTTGTAAGCGACAAATACATATCACATGCACGGATCTTTCTTCCGACGATCGCGTTACTCGACAGAAAATTCGTGGGATAAGTATCCTATGTAATTCTTGCAGCTCAAATATCTCTAATTTTTCGGAAATAAAAGATCTTTTGCTGGACTTTAAAATGGAAATTCGTACGAAAATTAATGATTTTGAAAGTAAAATAACTGAGTTAAATAACAAGCTCAGCCAAATTGACTTGTTTAAGTCTACCGAATTCACGGATAATATTGCAAACGAAGCTGTAGATCGCATGACACGTGCGAAGAATATTCTAATCAGAGGCGTTCCAGAATCTTCCTCTGGGGATGCACAACGCAGAAAAGATGACGACGCAAATAAGATTAACCTTGTCTTGGCAACTGTTGGCTGTCAGGAAAAGCAAATCACTTTCTACAGAGTCGGCAAAGCGAACCAACGTTTTCCCCGAATGATAAAGGTAGTAATGAGTTCGGAATACCACGTTAAAGATATTTTGAGAAATAAAGCAAAACTTTTGGAAAACAAAGCCACGGAAAAATTCTCAATAATTGACGATAAGACGCCCATCCAACAAACACGCTTAAAAGAACTCCGAAATGAACTAGAAATTCGCAAAAATAACGGTGAACATGACTTAACAATTAAATACATTAATGGCACTCCCAGAATCACGAAATTTCGTTCATAATTTTTCTACCGATAGATTTAATGATTGGCTATTTCTATATACGAATTTAGATTCACTTTCTGCAAAATTGGATGAATTTGTATGCACAGTGCAACTTCTTCAGCCACACATTATGTGTATTGCTGAATCCTGGCTTAAACCCTCAATCCCTGATTCTTCTGTTAACATCAATGGATACACAATTTATCGTAAAGACAGAGAAAATCGTGTCGGTGGTGGTGTATGCATTTATTTATCTAATATTATTACCACAACTTTCAAAATTAACATTAACCCATTAGATATTCCTGGAATAGATGCTATTCACGTGTCTATTACTAAAAATCCATTTTGCCTTAATTTAGTCTGTATATACCGTCCACCTCTTACAGTACTTGCACACGATAATATTATGTTTACTAAACTTGAAGAACTATCATCTCTCGATAATCTCATTATTACTGGAGATTTTAATTTTCCGGAGATCACCTGGCCAATAACTTCGTTATCTGACACCGAAAACTCTCATAATTTATTTAAAAGTTTTGTAGTAAATTCGAACTTAATACAGCTCATTACAGAACCTACCAGATTTAGAACTAATAACCAACCATCTACTTTAGATCTGGTGCTTATTAACGACGAACAGCTGATTTCATCTCTCGAAATCAGCTCTCCTATAGGAAAGTCAGATCATGCAGTTATAACGGCTCACATCCAATTCAATCAAATTCTACCCCGCAAAAATAATATTGTAACATACACCATAACAGATTTTTCTGAAGTCGACGCTGAATTCTCTCAAATCAACTGGAATTTGTTTTTTGCTGACTTAAACGACCCTTCATCAATGTGGACTGCATTTCTCGATACCGTCCACAATATAATTTCTAAAAATACTACCATCCGTAAGACTTATAAAAACAATCTTAAACCGTGGATTAATCAAACGGCAACAGAAAAAATTAATCACAAACGACATCTCTGGCGGAAATTTAAACAGACCGGGCTTTACAGCGATTTTCAAAACCACCGCAGATTTTCAAATAATTTACAAACATTTCTAAAAACTTTAAGACGTAATTTTGAAACAAGTGTTATTGAAAGCGGTAACATTAAAAAAGTTTACAAATACATAAGATCCTCATTGACATCTAAAGTGTCCATACCTTTACTACAAAAACCTAATCAGACTTTATGCTCTTCTGACACAGATTCTTCCGAAACTCTCTCCTTAGCATTTTCACAGGTTTTTACTAAAGAATCGAATGATGGCAATCTACCTCCTATTAGGTGTAACCGTGTCGGCGCATCCTTAGAGCAAGTCGAATTTACAGTGGATCATGTCAAACAACATTTAATGAAACTTCGCACAGTCGCTTCACCTGGTTTAGATGGTTTAACACCAAAAATGTTAAAAAGATGCGCAGACACGCTTGCAATACCTTTAACGTTAATTATGCAGACTTCTTTTATCCAGAATTCCTTACCCCCTAGTTGGAAATTAGCATCCGTCACCCCTATTTTTAAAAAAGGCAACAAACTCGATCCCAACAATTATCGTCCGATTAGCTTGCTGTCAGTAGTTGGTAAGGTCATGGAAGCCATTATTTCCGAGGAGATGACTAAATTCCTTCTCCAGGAACATGTCATTCCAACACAACAACATGGATTTGTGTCTGGCCGCTCTACTCTAACCAATCTCCTACATTGTGTTAACGACTGGACGCTATCCCTTAACAGTTCGCAGCCGGTCGACGTTGTTTATCTAGACTTCTCTAAAGCCTTTGACCGTGTCCCTAAGCGCAGACTTCTACATAAGCTAGAACATTTCGGAGTTCGCGGTACTTTACTTCGTTGGATAGATGATTTCCTGACAGATCGACATTACAAAGTTAGAGTTGGCGAATCTTTCTCACAGGACAGGTTAGTGGAAAGTGGAGTGCCTCAGGGTTCTGTCCTCGGACCTCTGCTTTTTACGGTTTATACCAGCGATGTTCCTTATTATGTTTCCAGTAAAATATCGTTCTATGCTGATGACACAAAAATATATGCCAATCCTATGACAAACCAGTTAACCCTCCAAATGGACTTGGACTCTATCTTTACTTGGTGTTCCCAATGGTTACTACCCTTAAACGCGGAAAAATGTGTAGTGCTTAGAATTGGTAAAAATAACCCACTTGTGCCGTATTTTGTTAACGGGCGACCATTAGATTCAGTGTTCTCGTATAACGACCTTGGTGTTATCGTAAACAGCAGTCTAACGTGGTCCGACCACATTACTTCTATATGTAAACGTGCGAACTCCAGACTATATCTTATTCGGAGGTGTTTTTCGAGAGTTTCAATGCAGTCATTCTGTAAACTTTACACTATTTACGTAAGACCGATTCTTGAATACGCTGGTCCAACGTGGCATCCTGATTTGGTTCGAGACAAAACATTGTTGGAAAACGTCCAAAGAAAAGCAACTCGAATTCCATTGGGACTGAGAAGACCCTCCTATGCAGAGAGACTTAGTATGGCCAATCTAACTTCCTTCGAACTTCGTCGACAACGTGGAGACTTAATAACCACTTTTAAAATATTAAAATTCAGTTTCGGAAATCTCGACGAAATGTTTACTATAAACCAAGATGAACGCCTCAGAGGTCACCAGTTCAAACTTAAAAAAGAGAACTTTTCTACGAGATCAAGGCAGAACTTCCTACCAAATAGAGTGTTCGAGAGTTGGAATAACCTTAGTGATAACATTGTCACGGCCCCCTCTACTAACACGTTTAAAAACAGACTTGACCGTTTCTTATTATAGCTGAACTATTTTATTTTTTTTATGTAAACAAAAATTATATCTTTTTTCTTTTGCTTTATATTGTATCTACTAGTAGGTTAGTTATGTAATTTCTTTGTTTTTGGGCATAATAGGGACTTGTCCCTCTGCCCTTGCTTATGTATAATAATAATAATAATAATAATAATAACACAACATATGTGCAGCTTTTCCGCGCGACTGCAGATAAAATAGAGTTATATAAAACTATTTAATATTTTTTTCTATTTGCTCATTTATTTATACAGTTTTATTTATAGCATTGTCTAAAACTTAAATATCAAACAAAGAGCGTTTGACATTCAGAAATGATTATCAGTAGTAATTGCACAAGAGCTCTAAAATTCTATATTAATTTTAGAGATCGAGTGCAATTTGTTGCGATTATTTCATGAATAAAACTGTTCAAAACTAAAATTTTACTGTAATTTATTTATGTAAGTACAAATTAGTACAATTAAACACACAGTTGTTATAAATATTTGACGGTTGAAAGTCATCACTTTTATAATTTTTAAAACATTAATTGTCATTACTGTCACTGAATGTATTTTTTCATAGCAACGAAGGGCATCTGACGTAATATACTTGACGACGGGAAATTATCAAAAATTATCAGTTTAATTTTTATTTCTGTAGCTTTCTATTGGTCAGAATGTCCTATGAATGAAATAATCTACGAAATCTCTTATCTGTGTTATACATAAATATTTTTTCTTTGTACACAACACTTTTATGCACAATATGCAAAATACATTTTTCAGAGCTACTATTAAGATTCTTTTTTACGCACATCGGAAAAGTTTATGGATATTTTTAAAACGTAATATATTAAAAAAAAATAAATTCATGTGGTCGTTTAATTTCAATCGAATTTGTATCGTTGCTTACCCTGTAGGTTGTTGTGAGTAAAACGAATACCGAATATTTGACGATTTTTTAACAGGAGGAGAAAAAACTGTAGTTTTCATACTGCAGTAAATATTTTAGTAGTTTCGATTTTGCTCGTGCTATAAAGTTCTTGTTTAGTTAGCGCATTGAAAGTAGTGGCTTTTATCATGGAACGACGTAATTTTACTTTGGATGAGATAAATAGGGCTGTAGACCTTCTTCAAGGTGGCATTCGGCAAACTAATGTAGCTGAGCGCATGGGAGTCTCCCAAACTGTTATTAAGTCTATTAAGGCGGCATTTTTCTGACTCTGCAAGTCCAATCCAGGACGTAAGCGTGCTACAACTGCAGCTTAAGATCAATTTTTAGTGTTAAAAGACAACACCTAGAAGCACGCTAAAAAACAATCAATAATTACAGAACCTAAATTGGTTGGCGACTAGCCGCGGACACACCAGGTTACCATTAGTATGGTATAACTAGATCCAAACTCAGACATCCAAAGTGAAAGTTATCCTCCAATCTAAAATGAACGGTTCCAAAGTTACGGAGGTAGTATAGTATAATTGGTCCAAAAAAGGCCTAACCCAGACATTAAAAGTAAAAGTTTTCCTCCAACACCAAATTGTTCTATATGGTCCAGATACGGTTCAGTAAAAAGTTACACCATTTTGAGCGCCCGGTTTGGGAGGGAGATGGGGGAGAAATCTGTAAATTAGTAGTTTTTTTTATGTTTTTCGTCAATATTTCTAAAAATATGCTTTAGCGTAAACAATATTCTATACAAAAATGTTCTACATCAAATTTAAAACAAAAAAGGTCCTATACATAATTGTTATAAAATCAACGATTCCAGAGATACGGAGGGTGAAAAGTAGAGGTTTTCGATACTTTTTACATTTTTTGGGCAATTTATAATATTTTTACTGATTGAAAGAAATTTTCTTTAACAGGATTTGCTATTTCCGTGGCCGATTGTATGTTAGTGATAAGCCCTTGAAGAAACGTCAACCTCACCACCCAAAATCATCATCAATTGCCCAAAAAATATAAAAAGTATCGAAAACCTCCCCATTTCACCCTCCGTAACTCTGGAACCCTTGATTTTATAACAATTATGGATAGGACCATTTTTGTTTTAAATTTTTTGTAGAACGTTTTTGTATAGAACATTGTTTACGCTTAAACAGTTTTAGAAATACATATTGACGAAAAGCCTAAAGAAACTACTAATTTACCGACTTCTCCTCCATCTCACCCCCAAACCGGACGCTCAAAATGGTGTAACTTTTTACTGAACAATATGTGGACCATATAGAACAATTTGGTGTTGAAGGATTATCTATAGGGTCTTTTTTATTTCAACTTTAATGTAGAACATTTTTGGATAGAGGGTTGTTCATGCTAAATCTCATGGTTTTAGAAATATTGACAAAAAACGTAAAAAACTACGAATTTACCGACTTCTCCCCCCTTTCCCCCCAAACCCGACGCTCAAAAAGCTGTGACTTTTTTCTGAACAATATGTGGACCATATAGAACAATTTGGTGTTGCAGGATAACTTTCACTTTGGATGTCTGGAGTCATTTTTTGAATCAATTCTATCATACTACATAGGTCGTGACACTGTAAGAAGTCGTCTCCATGAAGCCAATCTTCACAGTCGAAAGCCAATGCGATAGAGGCAAAGTATACTATATATTTATGTATTCTACTTTATAATATATTACGGTAGAATTTATAAAAAATAAGAATATAAAAATCAAATTAGATCGAAAAATGCGAGTTAACCTAACGTAACATCAACAGAAAAAATTAAACCTCACTTATATGTGACAGAAGATGAATTTCAATGCATGCTCTAAGTTAAAATTTTTGCATAAGTCGTCAAAGTAAGTGACTTAAGTTTGAGTAAAAATATTTGTACTATTAAATATTTTTAGTTGGTGGAACGAAACTAATACGGATAAGTAAAAATTATTTCTTAAGATCAAATTTTCACTTAAATCAAGATGGTGGAACTAACTAGGCCTAAGTCTTTATTGGGTCTTGGCTTTTCATTTGAGTAAAATCAAACATCATCGTTTGAGGCCTCTTAAGTTGTAGCGTAAACTTGAAGAGCGTTTGATTTAATCGCAATTACACTATATTTTTTACAAGCTTATCACACCAATTGTCTGTATTCGGCACCCTCATTGTTTTCAATTATAGGTACTAAAATTTTTCTAGAAAAAATAATCTTAGGTGCTCTTCCCTTGTTTTTTTAGATCTGCTGCTAAAAAAATTCTTCTGACAGCGTCGCTCAATACTAGTAAAGAAAGATAAGCACTTGAAAAGTTTATGTCGATCGACTCTTATGTGATTCTCTAATGGTTTACTACTATTATTATTAAATTCTCCAAAATCCTATACAATACAATACAAATACAATACACAAGAAAATAAAAAAAATATCAATTTTTTTTTAATTTTTATTTATAAAACCCTATGTTTGTTATTTATTTTTATGAACGAAATATAAAAGAACTCCAACTGTTATAAGTAAAATTATACAAGTACCAACAAAACAAACAATGAAGTTTACACCTTTATAATTTGTATGAATAATCCTACCCCAACGATCACAAAAAACACCCATTTTCTCTTGATTTTTCGCACTAAAAGACTGATGAATATTTTGTCAGGAAGACTTGTATAATGGTTACATCTATAAAATAAACAAACAAATAAAAATTATTAATTTCAAAATTGTATGTATTTAATGTCTTGATGAAATGAATTTCAAAATTTTAGGAAATATTACTGATTTTAGAAAAAGAACAGAACTACAACAAAAGATGTACATACATATATTGGAGATGATTCAAATACAGAAAGATAAAAATAGTATAAATAACAAGACAGATATCAAGGATCTCTTCAATATATAACACAATTTAATACATTTATTTTATTTTATAAATGCACCATTAGCAGATTTTTTAAATACGACCCTTAACAGGCGATATTTTGAATTCTGCCATATATTCTGGATCCCACGTAAGAAAGAAAAGTTTATTAATAGCAAGCTGAAAATTTGTTAGTAGCTTAACGGTGTCCAGTCGGACAAACTTTGATGCACAGATACAGAAACACTTTAACAGGGAAGTTTTAATTGTGGAGCATGATACACGTGTCGTCCTGACAAGTTTATGATTGTGAAAAATAAAAAGTTGTTTTTAAGTTTATTCAATAGCCAACGTGTTCAATAATAGTCATTCAATAATATATGAAAAAATGCTTGTCCGACAAAAATACTGGGCATTTTAACGAGTCTGACACGTAGAACATGTCACATCACAGGAATTATGTTGTAGTCCATTCTTTAACGGTAAAATATTGCAAAACCTCTAAATTTTAAAGAACCGCTTGGATTGACATGAAATTTGGCATACACATAGCTAACAAGTCAAAGAAAAAAAGTGATATTGTGCCGATATGTGCTTTTGCCCTGGGGGTGGTTTTCACTCCCTCTTGGGGGTGAAAAAATATTCGTCCAAAGAAAGTCAGGAAATGGATTAACTGGCTAATTTTAAGTAACTTTTGTTCTATAGAGTTTTTTCACTAAGTCAGTACTTTTCGAGTTATTTGGCAGTGAATATGTTCATTTTTTCAACAAAATAACCACGCTTTTAGACGGTTTTTCGCAAATAACTCAAATAGTAAGTATTTTGTCGAAAAAATACTCTTAGCAAAATTATAGCCTGTAAAATTAAAAAAAAAAAAATGGTGTATACATCACGTCTCTACACCTAGTAGAAGCAGAGGTATAGCTAATAAAAAATAGGTTCATATTCGTCAAATTTCAAATGGAATACTTTACCGTGAAATAACCAAAAATGAAGCACATTTAGGGGAAAACTCATTACAACTTATTTAAAGTGTTTAAAAAAAGCTTCATTTTTGTTTTATAAAAAAAATTTCTACCATCAAAATTAAACAAGTTACGCTCAAAATAAAGTTAGTCCCTTTTGGTTTTGGTAAAAAAATCGAGAAAATCACCCCCTGTAAAATTAGTATCTTAAATGATCTTAATCGTTACGACTTCACAAGTTTCTTGACTCGTGTATATATTGTTTATATGATCTGTAAGTTTCATCGGTTCAAAGTCCTTATTATTGAATGGGCTGTAGTTAAAATGTTTTGAACGAGTCACTGATCACGAATGTATGCAAATTTAGAAACACCAAATCTTAATCAATTTTTGTCTAACAGAAAAACAAAAAAATACATGATATTCAGAAAAGCAAATCTGACTTTTTTGTTTTTCGAGATTTTTGGTATCACTAACAATTTTTAAGCTATTTTGAAAAAAAGCATAGTTTCAAAATTTAAATTTTTAAAAATTTTATTTTGAAACCAATTTTTTTCAAAAATAAGCACTTTGAATCGATGAAACTTACAGATCATATAAATACAACATAAGTAAAATGATTTGTGGAGCGGTAACGATTAATTTCATTTAAGTTGCTAATTAGGGGTTGGTCTTCCCGATTTTTTTTTGCAAAAACAAAAGGGAACAACTTTATTTTGAGCGTAACTTGCTTAAATTTAATGCTAGAAACTTTTTGTAAAAACAAAAATAAATCTTTTTTTAAACACTTTAAAAAAGTTATAATGGGTTTTCCCCAAAAAGTGCTTATTTTTTGGATATTTCACGTCGAAATATTCTGTTTGAAATTTGGTGAATATGAATCTATTTTTCATTGGCTATAACTCTGGTTCTACGAGATCCAGAGACCTAATGCGTACACCATTTTTTTAACTTTTTTATAAGCTATATTTTTGCTAAGAACGTTTTTTCGACAAAATACTAACTTTTTGAGTTATTTGCGAAAAATCGTCTAAAAATGTGGTTATTTTGTTGAAAAATGAACATATTCACTCGCAAATAACTCGAAAAGTGTTGAATTGGCGAAAAAGCTCTATAGAACAAAAGTTACTTAAAATTAGTCAGTTTACCCATTTCCGGACTTATTTTGGACATATATTTTTTCAATCCCAAGAGGGGGTGAAAGTCACCCCCAGGGCAAAAGCACACATCGGCACAATATCACTTTTTTTCTTTGACGTGTAAGCTATACGTATGCCAAATTTCATGTCAATCCAAGCGGTTCTTTAAAATTTAGAGCAAAAACCGTGAAAGAATGAACTATTGGTGATTAATAGCAGTCTGATTTTTGCATGAGAGTTTAACGAAAGGTTAAAAAATCAATTGGAAGTTCTGTCCGACAAAATTAATGGGAAGTTTTCGTAGTCCCACGTTCTAAATATGTAAGATATAGACAAAAATGCTGGTGATAAATAGCAAGCTAATTTTGCTTTTTTATGTACAAATTTTGTAACGCAAAAAGTTATATGTCGGACAAAAAGTTTGGAAAAATCGAAGGAAATAAATAAAAAATCATTTTTTAAACGCTTTTCTTTAGTTCAATCGTTTGCGTCAAATCTTTAGACGTTAATTTGACTGCCTTTTTTTCAATGCAAATGAATGAAAATTTGCAGACATATGCATTCCCGGGAACAATACACGAAAAGTCAATAAAAAATTATTTTTATGTTTATTAATTGATTAAATAAAAAAAAAACAATTTTAATGGAAAAGGCCTAAATTTTTTTGTTTTTACAATGAAAAATCTTGAAACTTTTACAGATTGTAGCTAATTATATGTACTATACCTAACTTCACTGTTTCCGTTAATTGTTTACGCTAATTTAATAAAGTTTTAAATTTTTTGCCGATTCGGACTACTTTTCATGTTTGTACATAATTATGTTTTATACTTATATTTTAAACATGACGCTATATTTTAATACATATTTGAAAAGTTAAGACCAAAAAGTAAAAAATAAAAAAATATGAAAAACATTTTTTAAGAAACGCTTTTCTTTGGGTACGGGGACTAAAATTAAAAATAATATAAAAAATCAACTAAAACGCAAAAAATGAAAAAATCTAACACATTTGTTAAAGAAAAGCGTGGGGCGAGTCTTCATCGAATAAACGGTTTTCGCCCCACGCATTTCTTTAACGAATGTGTTAGATTTTCCATTGTCGACTATACAAATTTTATTTTTGTTTCTTCGATTAGTATATCACATGAAATCACATGTTTTTTCACAATTTATTTGTTTCTTATTTCAAGTTTCATGTTTCACGTCTCATGTTTCACTATGTACTAACAATATATAAACAATATATAACAATAAAATGTACTAACACTAACAACACCAGAATAAATCGATTTTTAAATATAGCATCTATCTACTTGCAACTTTTTGCATTGTGTTCAGGATAACATCAGGAAAAGGTGTACAATATAAAAATGGGTGGAAATTGCATTTTAGTGCATAACATGCATCCAAAAGTGCATAAACCTGTCAAAATCAGTGTATTAAGGGCAAAATTTTGTTATTTGGGAGGTTTATGGAGTTACGAATACGCAAGCAGAACCGACCTCCGAATCACCTAGTGCCCAGAGTTGCTGCTAAGGCACGTCATCTGGAGTTTTGTGGGATATCGGCAATAAATTAAAGAAAAGAGATTATTCGAGGGTTTTTGGGATGGCCGAACACGAATATGACATTACAACCGACCCTCGGAGCACCTGGTGCCCAGGGTGACTGATCTCGAATTTAGAGAGTTTTTGGAGGTCGATTCTGATGGCGTATTCATGTTCAGCAACCACAAAACCCCTCGAGTAATCTACTTGCATCACTTTAGTGTCTGAAAGCCTCGAAATTTAAGAATATGGCGTGTATATTAGTCACCCCAAGCACTAGGTAAAGATCTGTTCTAATGTGACATTCTTGTTCAGAAACCCCAAAAACCACCTGAGTAATCTGTCTGTATCAATTTACTGCCGAAATTAATATATAAATATGGTATAGAAAATGCTTAACAAATAAAAAGGTACCATAAAATATCATTTTATTATAATACTAAAATACAGGGTGTCCCATTTAAGAAAACTCAGAAAATACTCATTCCGAGTTTCAACCAACCCCGTATACTAAAATTAAACATTTTGGTATACTATTAATAACTGACAATAGTAGACTATATTAAAAATCATTTAAACATAAATTAATAGAAGTTTGGATATAAAATCACTAACAATATGTGTAGGGTGTGAATGTTCCATCAAAATTAACAAAAAAACATAATTATATTTTAAACTACCTCGTATAATATTTCAAAACACTACATTTTATTAAAGAGAACATCGAGTAGAATCCAAAAATGTAAAAATATACAGGGTATTCCATTTAAAAAAACATAAATTTGTGTCACCCTGTGAAAACGGGTAGCCCTGTATATTAGAAAATACTGTTAAATCATAGTCCTATCTGTGACCCATGTTTTACCTAAATAACTTTTTTCGTATATCTTACGACAAACGAGTAATTGGACTTTGTCACACTAATGCCCCACCCTGTATACAAAATAACCATAAAACCATACTGCCTCTTTGTAAATAGACTTATAGTAAGATTCTTGAAACATGTGCAAAATGGCATGACTCAGAAAATCGTTGACTTTTTCACGAATTTTCTTACAAATCTAGGACTCCTGCCGTCTTACAAGAACCGTTTAACCTTCCTGCCGAGTACCGAAAAGGTATTAATTGTATTTGAGTATTATAACTTTTTAAAGGCAGGACTAAGAAAATCACGGAATCAGGGTGAAAATTTTCCGCAGAATTTTCTAAGGGACAAGTATACTTAAACATTAGGAGACGTCATGCCAATATTTTTTTGATCATTTTGAAATAAATATGTTTAGTTTATTTAGTTGGCACGACCTACAAAATCATGAAAATTTCATTATTTTCCTTACATGTTTGTATACATATATACTCCGTTACCCCGCTTGCAACCCTCCTGCCCAAAAAATTTTCTTCATAAAATCGATAGTATCCTGTCTATCTACGGATATGGCAGGACTTAGAAATTCATCGCAAAACCCTATTTTTATTTTTTGGGAAAATCTAATTTTTACAGGAAAATGTCACAGGAAATTTGTGGATGTTTCCACATATTGTAAGTACATCGTCTACCCTTCCAGTATTACAAAAGGCAGGACTTAGAAAATCGTGGCTGAACTTATGTATAATATCTCCCGGTCTATACAGGGTGTCCCGAAAAGATTGGTCATAAATTATACCACAGGTTCTGGGGTCAAAAATAGGTTGATTGGACCTCACTTACCTATATACAATAGTGCACACAAAAAAAGTTAGAGCCCTTTGAAGTTACAAAATGAAACTCGAATTTTTTTCATATATCGAAAACTCTTACGAGATTTTTTATTGAAAATGGACATGTGGCATTTCTATGACAGCAACATCTTAAAAAAAATTAAAGTGAAATTTGTGCACCCCATATAAATTTTATGGGGGTTTTGTTCCTTTAAACCCCCCCAAACTTTTCTGTACGTTCCAATTAAATTATTATTGTGGCACCATTAGTTAAATACAATGGTTTTAAAACTTTTTTGCCTCTTAGTACTTTTTCGATAAACCAGTGTTTATCGACATATTTTGAATATTTGTCGAATCCACCACATATTTGTATGTGGTTAAGTATGATTATAGAGACCTGTTAATAATATGAAAATTTATTTATAATTTACATTTTTAGGTATATTTTGGAAAAGAAGCCATATCTCGATAAAAAGTGACTTGTCAAAAAAAGACTAAGAGGCAAAAAAGTTTTAAAAATACTGTGTTTAACTAATGGTACCGCAGTAATAGTTTAATTGGAACGTACACAAACATTTGGGGGGATTAAAGGAGCAAAACCCCCATAACATTTTTCTGTAAGTATATTAAAAAAGAAACCGCATCTCGATAAAAACTGGTTTATCGAAAAAATACTAAGAGGCAAAAAAGTTTTAAAAACGTTGTGTTTAACTAATGGTACCACAATAATAAATTAATTGGAACGTACACAGAAGTTTGGGGGGGTTTAAGGGAACAAAACCCCCATAAATTTTTTATGGGGTGGACAAACTTCACTATAATTTTGTTTTAAGATATTACTGTCATATTAATGATACATGTCTATTTTCAATAAAAAATCTCGATTTTTCGATATATTAAAAAAAAATCGATTTTCATTTTGTAACTTCAAAGGGCTATAACTTTTTTTATGAGCACATTTGTACTAAGGTAAGTTACATTCAATCGAACTATTTTTGACCCCAGAATGTGTGGTATAATTTATGACCAATCTTTTCGGGACACCCTGTATATAATATAATAGATTTTAATTTCGGTCTTTACGTTAGTTAGTTTATAATTTGATTTTTATATTTTTAATATGTTCTATTAGTATGGTATAGTTAGACCCAAACCCAGACATCCAAATAGGTCTGGATCCCGCGTATTAAAAAAAAGTTGATTAATAGCAAGCTGAAAATTTGTTAATAGCTTAAGGGTGTCTAGTCGGTTAAACTTTGATATGTGGGAACACTGGAACAGGGGCAGTTTTAATTGTGGAACAGGTTAAAAATTTGGAACGGTCAGACCACTAAAACGGCTCATTTATTTTGTCCGACAGAACAGACTTAAACTCTCCGAACAGAGATTAAACTCCCATGCAAAAATCAGACTGCTATTTATCACCTGTCATAATTCCTGTCATTTGAAATATTCTACATGTTCCACTCATTAAAACGCCCATTTGGTGATAAATAGCAGTCTGATTTTTGCATGAGAGTTTAATCTCTGTTCGGAGAGTTTAAGTCTGTTCTGTCGGACAAAATACATGTGCCGTTTTCGTGGTCTGACCGTTCCAAATTTTTAACCTGCTCCACAATTAAAACTTCCCCTGTTCCAGTGTTACCATATATCAAAGTTTGTCTGCGTAGACACCCTTAAGCTATTAACAAATTTTCAGCTTGCTATTAATCAACTTTTTTTTCATACGCGGGATCCAGACCTAAAAGTGAAAGTTATCCTCCAACACCAAATTGTTCTATATAGTCCATATAATGTTCAGAAATAAGTCACACCATTTTGAGCGTCGTGTTTGGGGGGGGGGGGGGGGAGGAGTGAGGAGAAATCTGTAAATTCGTAGTTTTTTACGAAATATTGACGAAAAACGTAAAAAAACTACTAATTTACCGACTTCTCCCCCATCTGCCCCCCAAACCGGACGCTCAAAATGGTGTAACTTTTTACTGAACAATATGTGGACCATACACAACAATTTGGTGTTGGAGGAAAACTTTTACTTTGGATGTTTGGGTTAGGCCTTTTTTGGGCCCAGTTATACTATACTACCTCCGTAACTTTGGAACCATGCAATTTAGAAAGATCATGCATCGGGCCTTTTTATTTCAAATTTAATGTAAAAAAATTTTGTGTAGAGGGTTGTTCATGCTAAACTGCATAGTTTTAGAAATATTGACGAAAAACGTAAAAAACTACGAATTTACCGATTTCTCCCCCCTCTCCCCACCAAACCCGACGCTCAAAATGGTGTGACTTTTTTCTGGACATTGTGTGGACCATATAGAACAATTTGGTGTTGAAGTAATAAATAATTGCATTCATTCTGTATTATTAATTTGTGATAATATACAGCGTGTCTACTTGAGTTGGAAACATATGGGAAACTTTTTTATTATTAATTTTACGAAAAAAAGTTATTCTTTATAAAAAGTTCTGCATGCCCCAAAACCTAAGATTCAATTATCAGATATCAAATTTTCTTTTGCAAGCTTCTACACGCTTCTACAATTTGCAAGCCATCGAGGAGGTGCAACCAGAGAAGGTTCCCATTGTTTTCATTCTGGTGGGATGTAGAATAGCATTATGTTGTTTTATATGCCATTAGAGTGAAAACTTAGTCTTTTTGCTAGCAGTTGCCGCTAGGGCATCTATGCCTTTTCATTCGTTGCAATCCGGGACTGCACGCTGGGGGTTTGTTTTGGTTGGATCAGAGAGAGCAGCATATGTGCCTCCTGATGAGAGACTAATAAGTTTCGAAACCGGTAGAGGTGCTTGCTGCACTCTCTGATTGGACTAGAATATGGTTTGGCTGTATTTTCGTTTTGCAACGAAATTGAAAATGGTCATTCATTTTTGATTTACATTTACTCTGATTGGAGTATGAAGGGAACCATTCTCGTTGCAACTTTACCGCGCTGAGCAGATGGGACGTGAATTGTAAATTGTAGAATTCCAGAATAATCACCCGTTGTTGAAATTTCAAAAATTATTTTTTAAATTGCCCACTACGAAATCTACCCCTTATTTTTTTCCGACAACAGTCATTCTTTGTAAGGAATAATTACTTAATTAAATTTCATTTTTGTCGGAAAGCTATTTATCACCAACATTTTTGTCTATATCTTACATGTTTATAATGTTGGACTACGAAAACTTCCCATTAATTTTGTCGGACAAAACTTCCAATTGATTTTTTAACCTTTCATTAAACTCGCATGCAAAAATCAGACTGTTTATTACCAACATAATTCCTGTGATGTGACATGTTCTACGTGTCGAACTCGTTAAAATGCTTAACATTTTTGTCGGACAATCATTTTTTCATATATTATATAACGTTGGCTATTGAATAAACTTAAAAACAACTTGCTATTTTTCACAATCATAAACTTGTCAGGACGACACGTTTACCATGCTCCAAAATTAAAACTTCCCCTGTTCCAGTGTCCCCGTGCATCAAAATTTGTCCGACTAGACACCGTTAAGCTATTAACAAATTTTACGCTTGATATTAATAAACTTTTCTTTCTTATGCGGGATCCAGGTCTAGTATGTTTCAAGAGTCACATGACAAGCTATTCCATCACAACAAACTTTAGATTTTTTATGAATAATAACTAGTTTGATATAGTATAATTAGTCCAGTCGGGTTAGACGAATAGCAGGCCTAACTTTGCATTAGGAGCTGCCCCAAATTTTATTTTTTTAATCTTTAGGGGGGTCAATAGTAGTGTTAATTTAAAATCTCGACTAAATTCCGCCATTGCGTTAGCCGCCATCTTGATTTTAAACGAGAACCGGTTTTGCTCAATATCTCCGCCATTTTCAACTTTTCGACAAAAAGTGTAACAACCAAAATTGTTGAAAATGTAATTTTCTATCATTTCTATTTTACAATTTTTTCGTGCCATGGATGTTTTCCGAGTTATAGCGGAAAATAGTGACAGTTATATATAAATAGAGCATAATTATTGAATTATCTCGTTTATTGTTAGTTTTACGACAAAAATGTTCCTATACAAAAATAGAGAGAATTGAATTCTACACAATTTTAGTTGCTTTCATTTTTTTGCTAAAGTTAATATTTAAGGTAGTATGTATGCGATAATGGCGCGTGCGTAAGACCTGATTGATTTTAAAGCAATTGTTTCTGTTCAACATCTACCCCATTTTCAACTTAAATTATTCCAAATATGATTTCCTACAATTTCTTTTTAACAATTTTTTTCATGCGGTTGATATTTTCCGAGTTAAGTGGGAAAATAGTAAAAGGTGGTGGGGGGACTGAATTGAATCTTTTTTCCGAGCTGCCCCAAATTTTATAATTCTATCCTTTAGGGGAGATCAATAGTAGTGTAAATTTAAAATCTCGACTGAATTCCGCGGTTGCATTAGCCGCCATATTAATTTTAAAGGAGAACCGTTGTTGCTTAATATCTCCGCCATTTTCAACTTTTCGACAAAAACGGTAGGAACTAAAATTGTTGGAAACGCAATTTCCTACAATTTCTTTTCCACAATTTTTTTATGCGATCAATATTCTCCGAGTTAATGAGGAAAATAGTGGAAACGGATGGGAAGCATAATTATTAATTGTCTCATTTATTATTAACTTTACGACATAATTGTACATAAACAAAAATAAAGAGAATTATATTTTATACAATTTTTGAAACTTCCAATGAAACAACAACCAAACTAAGTACATAAAAGACATAAATATTACTAACTTATATTACTAACTTATATGCATTAAGTTCACTTAATTTTATTAACTAGCGGGTTTTATTGGTTGAATTTGTCTGTCGATAATTAAGTTTCATGTCAGCTAACATATTTTAATATTTCAACAATTTTTTTTAAATTTTGGACCCCGTTGGGGGGGATTTTCCCATCCCCCCTCTCTTAGACCCGCCACTGGTTCTCTCGAAAAATTGTAGTAGATCTTAATTGCAACAATTTCAGTCCTTACACTTTTTGTCGAAAAGTTGAAAATGGGGAAGATATTGAACAAAAACAATTGCTTTAAAATCAATCGGGTCTTACGCTCGCGCCTTTACCGCATCCGTACTACCTTAAATATTGATTTTTTCAAAAAAATGGAAGAGATCAAAATTGTACAAAATTTAATTTTATTCCTTTTTGTATAGGTTAAAATTTGTTGTAAAAGTAATAATAAACGAGATAATTCAATAAATCAATAATTTATGCTTTAACTGTCATTTTTTCCCCATAACTCGGAAAATATGGACCGCACGAAAAAAATTATAATAAACTAAATTATAGAAAATCGCATTTTCAACAATTTCAGTTTCTATATTTTTTGTCAAAATGTTGAAAATGGCGGAGATATTAAGCAAAAACGGTTCTCGTTTAAAATCAAGATGGTGGCTAACGCAACGGTCAAATTCAGTCTAGATTTTAAATTTATACTAATATTGACCCCCCTAAAGATTAGAAAAATAAAATTTGGGGCAGCTCCTAATGCAAGGTCAAATGGTATCCCGACTGGGCTAAATGAATAGCTAATAATTAACAATTACATAGAGATCTCTTGGTTCAATACATATACCCCAGGCTGTGGGTGAAAAAACGTGATATAATTCAGGAATTTTTGAAACCTATCAGGTGTTGTAAAGGACGATGCCAGGAATAACTTATACTAAAATGTGACCAAAAATATTGTGAGCTTTTTTTTCTATTGCGGTTTTCATTTGTTAAATTTGCAATTTTTAAAGATTTTTAATTTTGCAGCTTAGGATATTAATTCTAGAGAAAAACTGTTTAATAGAAAGTTGTAGTAAATTAATGTCCGGTTGCACCAACAGATCCTAAGCTCCAGCTTAGCTAAGCTCTACTTATAGATAGGGCCTCCTTGACTATCACTTACGTTGCACCATAATTTTAGATTCTAACCTTATTATCAATTATATCTATTATTATATTATGGTATTCTTATTGTAATATATTATAATTATATTATATTAATTCTTACGATATTCTCGACTTAAGCTTAATATCTGTTGGTGCAACCGGGCATAAAAAACCTACAATTTGAGCTATGGTAAGTTTAATTTCGTTTATTGGTTATTGCAAAACAGCCTGCGAAAGGTCCAAAATGGCCGTTTTTTACAATTGCGGTATTTATTGTACAAATAATTTTTTTTATTTTTTAAAGCTTTAAAATGAAGATCTTTCAATTCCAAACATAAAAAAAATTCTAAGGCCGGATTAACGAATTTGTAGCTTAGATATTATAAATTGTTTATTCCAAGAGGTCAAATGTCGAAGGCTATAACTTTTTGAAAAAAAAAAATCGTAGAAAGTTGGTGAAACATCCAGTCTCCTTCTAAAGAGTTATGTTTTCATATTCTGATGTAAATAAATGCATAAAACATTTTTAAACCTCTAATTTTTGGGTTTGAAAATAAGGGGGCAAATTTATTTATAAACATTTAGAGCTAAAGCGGCCCTGTACATCCTATGAGTTTTTAACTTACAGATTATTGTTGCTGAAGACGAAACGAAGATTTATAAAAAAATAAAAAATCTCTACGACCAACTGAAGCCGAGCTAAATGTTGAGTTTGAAAATAAGGGGGCAAATTTCGTTATAAACATTTAGAGCTGAAGCGGCCCTGTACATCCTATGAGTTTCTAACTTGCAGATTATTGTTGCTGAAGACGAAACGAAGATTTGTAAAAAAATAAAAATTTTCTACAACCAACTGAAGCCGAGATAATTGTTTCTTATTTCTTAAATCGTAGTGCCTTTACTTATAACAATTAAGACATTATTTTACGGTCATCGACTAAAGAAAGACTTATATTATCTTAAAATAAAAATTATTATAAAATTTCAATTCCGCGCGCTTCAATTCCGCATGCTCGAAAAATTTTTACGTAACTTGTATTAAATTTTGACCGAAAACAATTCGATAATATTACCATTATAATATACAGTCTATTTACCACTGTATTTGTTTTTCTTGATAAACTTTTATATGTGAAATCTCATTTCTGAAGAAATAATATTACAAAAATGATACATATAATATATGAAATATATAACTATATTTTTAATTTTTTCATTGTTATATAAATATAATAATAATAATGTTACTTCTTATTATACAATATAAAACTGTTTCTTCCTGTAGTGACTATCCGTTTTGGATGTTGGCGACCATCATGGCAATCTGTACTTGCACACTAAATCGGTACTGCTGCTCTAAAAAGATTTGTAGTTGTTGTGTTGAACGACGACGTACGTAAATTTTCTTCGCCTTCCTGGTTCTCAGTTTCCAAATGGGGTTTGCCAAATTGCCATGATGGTCGTCAACATCCAAAACGGATAGTCACTACAAGAAGAAAAAGTTTTATATTGTATAATAACAAGTAACATTATTAGTATTATATTTATATAACAATGAAAAAATTTAAAATTTAGTTATATATTTCACATATTTTATGTATCATTTTTGTAATATTATTTCTTCAGAAATGAGATTTCACATATAAAAGTTTATCAAGAAAAACAAATACAGTGGTAAATAGACTGTATATTGTAATGGTAATATTATTAAATTGTTTTCGGTCAAAATTTAATACAAGTTACGTAAAAATTTTCCGCGCGCGGATTTGAAGCGAGCAGGGCAATTTGCAAAATTCGGCCGCTGGCAAAAGCACCGATTTTAAAAATAATTTTTAATAATTAAATGTAACTATATTATATATTAATTTTTATTTTAATATAAGTCTTTCTTTAGTCAATGACTGTAAAATAATTTCTTAATTTCTATAAACAAAGGCACTACGATTTAAGAAAAAAGAAACAATTATCTCGGCTTCAGTTGGTTGTAGAAAATTTTTATTTTTTTACAAATCTTCGTTTCGTCTTCAGCAACAATAATCTGTAAGTTAGAAACTCATACGATGTACAGGGCCGCTTCAGCTCTAAATGATTTTAAGGAAATTTGCCCCCTTATTTTCAAACCCAACATTTAGCTCGGCTTCAGTTGGTGGTAGAAATTTTTTATTTTTTTATAAATCTTCGTTTCGTCTTTAGCAACAATAAACTGTAAGGTAAAAACTCATAGGATGTACAGAGCCGCTTCAGCTCTAAATGTTTATAAAGAAATTTGCCCCATTATTTTCAAACCCAAAAATTAGAGGTTTAAAAATGTTTTATGCATTTATTTACATCAGAATATGAAAACATCACTCTTTAGAAGGAGATTGGATGTTTCACCAACTCTCTACGATTTTTTTTTCAAAAAGTTATGCCTTCGACATTTGACCTCTTGGAATAAACAATTTATAATATCTAAGCAACAAATTCGTTAATCCGGCCTTACAATTTTTTTATGTTTGGAATTGAAAGATCTTCATTTTAAAGCTTTAAAAAATAAAAAAAATTATGTGTACAATAAATACCGCAATTGTAAAAAACGGCCATTTTGGACATTTCGCAGGCTGTTTTGCAATAACCCATAAACAAAATTGATCTTACCATAGCTCAAATTGTAGTTTTTTTAAATTTACTACAACTTTCTATTAAAAAGTTTTTCTCTAGAATCAATATCCTAAGCTGCAAAATTAAAAATCTTTAAAAATTGCAAATTTAACAAATGAAAATCGCAATAGAAAAAAAAGCTCACAATATTTTTGGTCACATTTTAGTATAAGTTATTACTGACATCGTCCTTTACAACACCTGATAGGTTTCAAAAATTCCTGAATTATATCCTGAAATCGACCTATTTTTCACCCACAGCCTGGAGTAATAATGAATATGATGAGGCATAGCTTTAACTATTTTATTAATTTTTACTTGGAGCAGATATTCCCATTTATACTTCTTCTTTCCGTACCATGTCCATTACTGAACGTTGGGTATCATAATTTTATTCACGGTAGGCTTGTAAAAGGACGACGAAGGCTGATTAAACCACTCACGTAGGCGTAGGTTACGAAGTCATGATGTTCTTTTTCGACCGGAATCCCTCTTTCTACATAATTTGCCCTGAATAATAATAAGATAGAGGATTATATAAAGTTAGTACCATATGCCGAAGAAATAGTTGGTAACTACCAGTGTGGTTTCAGGCCTGGCAGATCGACTATTGATCAAATATTTACAATAAGACAAATGCTTGAAAAGTACATATTGGAAGACTCAGATGAGCAGGGCATGTGATATGCAGTAACGACAATCGCCTAATAAACAATGTGTTCTGGGAAAGGCCAGATGGAAGAAGGTCTGAAGGGCGGCCTAGAAAAAGGTGGAAAGATGCAGTCAAAGAAGATCTAGAGAAAATGGGAGTACAACAGTGGGAATTAGTGGCACAGGACCAACAAACATGGAAGGCAATAGTAAACGCGGCAAAGACTCACGAAGAGTTGTAGCGCCATTGATGATGATTCTATAAAGTTGTGGGTGTCGCATTACATGGGCAAGTATTCAAATTTTCGTGTTTTTAAAGTTTTCATTACTTCAATTTTTTTTTAAACCTGTACTTAATACTTCTTTATTTCTCTATCTGTTAACCCAGCTTATGAGTAGCACCCTTCTATACACCCAGATTTAGAAAGCTTTAGGTGTATTTAGTAGCGATTTAGTGAGCGTTCAGCTTTCAACTTTCCAACTACGTACATAAAATAATGTAGAGGCGGTGTAACATTTGACCAGTCTTATTTTCAGGCTATTGTTAATACTCCGTCCACACAATACTTTTTTCATTCGAGAGAACACTGCTCGACCATTTTCAATGCGGATTTTTTATCCCTTTGATCATATCACACTTGGCATTTATATTTAGAGCAATATTTTCTAACTAATGTTGTTAGTTTTTTCTATTTCAGTACCAAATGCTGTAAATATGTAGTCGCCTACAGTACTGGTGTTTTGCTGACTAACAATAAGATTTTTGAAGTACATATTAAGTTTAAGCCGTATTCTTCGGATTCTCCAGTAACACTGTCAATTAATAACTGTAGTTCTTACAGTTCAATGGTGATAAAAACACCATTGTCTAACTCCACAGAGAAATTCAATTGATTCAGAAATATCTAGGCCAATTCTGACATTTGCTTGCTGGTGATAGAGACTTTGTGTGATTCTTAAATCTTTGTTGTCTATAGGGCTTTTCATCGATTGTCATTTGTTTCGAGCTTCTGTCATGTGTCACATAATATTATTATATCTACGTCATACGTTTCTGGTTTGTATCATTGTAAATACCAATAACGTATGACGTAGATATATTAATATTATGTGACACATGACAGAAGCTCGAAACAAATGACTGTGAATGAAAAGCCCTATTATATCCGTTTTCCATGACATGCTTTCGCAAACTCATCGTCCACCTTAGTTTCAAATTCTATTTGATTTAGATGTGATTTTAATAAGTGAAAGTATTTGTTGCGTAGATATTTTTTGACTTTATAAAATATTTCTAGGTGCCGTATGCTTTTTCTCATGAGCATTTTTCAGTGCGTCACAGTTTTTCGATTTCTTTCTAACGCATTAAATTGTATATGACAGAAAAAGAGGCACGTCGGTGATTACTTTGGTAATTATTCTAGTTCGGTGATTATTCTAGTTGTCGATAGATGGCGCTATAATAGCAAAAAAATTATTTACTAATTATATAATATATTTACGAATATAATCTGTACAATTTATAAGACTATACAAATCAAAGAAAATACCATTTTATAAATGCAATAAAAACAATTGATTTGTTTTTATGCCCAATTGCAAATAAAATTTGACAACTGTCAGATTTAACTAAAATGTCATATTAGAATAAATGTTATAAATGTATATTATCGCGGACTTACCTTTGTTTCTATCATTTGTGACGCACTGAAAAATCCTCATGAAAAGAACCATACCTTATCAAATGCCTGGCTGATGTCCAGAAAGGATGCTGTGCAATATTGTTTATTGTTCAAGGCTCTATTAATTACATTTAATATGCGATGGCATTGTTGCACTGTATAATGAGCTTGTCGGAATCCAAATTAGTGTTCTGGGATCCAGTTTTGGAATTATAGGTCGCTTATAATTCTTTTAAGTAACACCTTTTCAAGAAGTTTTGACATTTCTGGCAGTAGACTTATTGGGCGGTATAATGAAACATCCATTAAATCCAGGTTTCGGTATCATAATTACTTGTGCAATTTTTAGTCATCTAGGCCAACAAATACGTCTTAAAAGTATACCTTTTTTAGGAAGTTTAGCATTGTTGCTGTTATGAGATCAGGGTCTGGTGCTTTTTTTCAATCAAATGATTAATTTCATCTTTGATCTCCTTCGGTGTAATTAAAGTTGGTCACTCCCGTTGATGGATTGATAAGGCTAGTTCCAGCTCTACTTCTTGCACTTAGTCATTGTCGTGTGGCTTTAAAGACTTCAGTTAGATGTTCAGCAAATAGAGCAGCTTTTGCTTTGTTGCTTTTGTGAACACCTTCTGTGAACACCTTTTATTTATAAATTTGATATCGATGCAAATTCCTAAAGCTTTTCAATTATGTATGTAAATGGATCGTATATTAATTTTAAAAAATATGTCTCTATCTGTAAATATTTTTAAAAAAGATGAATTTGTAACGATAAAATGTCAATAAGTTAATATTATAAATACGGTGTGACGGATAAAAAAATATGAACCGGAACCGGTAACCGGAAGTGTTGTCTGTCAAAATATTTTCTTTAATTTCGTCATAACAATAATCCCCATTAACCAATTTTCATAAATATGGTGTACCCAGTTTCCGATAAATAGAGAGTGAAGCTCGTCGTGAGACAGTCCCTGATTAACTGGAATTATACTTAATAAAGAAATATAAGTATTTCTTAAAAAAAGAATATTAATGTCAGTACCGATTACTGCTCAATACAAAGAAATATAGATTGCTCTTTAGATAATCATGAGCATAGGTAAGGCAAAAAGTAAAGCGCTGATTACTGTATATCCCTTCCAGTTAGAAAACTACTTCTACAAGAAACTGTAATAAAGCATCAACATTGTCAGTAAATTATAAGACAAAGGAAAGGTTAGGCCCTAAAATGGATATGAAGATGATCTCGTCTTTAAAAACTAAGTACTCGATATTTTCTTCTTCTTGTAGTTCCTTATCCTATCTAAGGTTGGCTATCATCACAGCTATTCATACCTTATTGGCGGCTGCTCTGAAAAGATCTACTGAGCTGCAGCTTTCCATTCCATACAACAAAGTCAATAACACGTAGCATATTAAGGCTCTTCTTATCAGCTCCAGAGGAAGGTCTCGATTAACAAACATTTTTTTCATTTTTATAAATGCTTGTCTTGCAATTTCAATGCGTGTCCTGATTTCTCTACCTTGGTCATTGTACTCGATATAGGAAATGTCAAAACTAAAATAATTCTAAATACCATTCCTGGTTTAAAGAATTAAGAGAAGGAAATAAATATTATATCTATACTAAATACTAAAAATAGTACGAATTAAAATCGGAAGAGGAAAATATTACAGTCTTTTAGATCCAAATATAAATTACTTTAAATTCGTATTAAACATTCTCCAAGTTTTAGTATAAAATGTAATGAAAGGCAATGTTTTTAAGTAGAATTACATACCAACACTAGGAGCACCCACATTTTGATATCTGATATAAATCCTTCTGCCTAGCTGAAAATTTGTAGCTTTTTAAGCTATTTAAAAGTATTCAATAAAACGTTTGACTTGTCTAAAACTTTTATAACTAATCTATTAGCGTTTGACTTTTAGGAAATATTATTATTTAGAACTATCAATGTCAAAATAATTTATTTTTTAGAAGAATGCTTCACATATGTAAATGTATCAAAAATACATGCTACTACAAATTTCAATTGCAAACCAATAGTGCAGTCACTGATAGTGGATATGAGCTATTACCTCCGATTTAGTTGAACCTCCATAGATTTGCATGAAAATTGGTGACTGGTTAGAGGATATCTCAAGAAACAAAGGTGACATGGTGCCAACTTGCGCTTTTACTCTGGGGGTGGATGTCACCCCTTCTCGGGGGTGAAAATTATTTTATTGAAAATAACCCCATAATTCGATAGAGGGACAAATTATAAGCAAAATTTGTTATATAAAGTTATTAAAAGAAATCAAAACTTTTTGAGTAATTGAAGATCAAAGATTTTAATTTTTCTTGAGAAAAATGCATGTTTTTAACCGATTTTTCATCAATAACTCAAAAACTATAAGTTTTTACAAAAAAGTTATTATTACCCAAATTGAAGCTAATAAAAAATTAAATAAACCCTTTACTAGAAAAATCTTTTAATATTAACTAAAAGTGAGTTATAGGTAATTAAATATATATTTTTTTCGGCAGTAAAAAAATCTAAGTATTTAAGCTGAAATAACGGGAAAATTATGCATTTTATAACATATACTTATAAAACATTTGTCAAAGTACTTAAAAATGTCTATCAAATGAGCCCCCGAACATGCTGATAGCATTAAAATTTATGCACCAAAATTATTTCAAAATTTATTTTTTAAAAATGTTTCCAAAAAATGTTATTGTTTTTTTAATAACTCCTTTGGTACTTGATAGGTATTTGAACAGTGCGTCCTCCCAGTCTTGGCGTACGGATCAGAATCACTTACCTTACCTAAAGCCTCGGCTACCAAACTAAGAGTAACGCAGAGAAGAATGGAGCGGTCAATGTTAGTATAACTCTGCGAGACAAAATCAAAAATGAAGAAATCAGGAGAAGAACAAAGGTGACTGACGTCATCAAAAGGATAGCCAGGTTGAAGTGGAGATGGGCAGGACACATAGCCAGAATGACAGATGGGCGATGGACAAAAAGGTTATTGAAATGGAGGCCAAGAGAAGACAAGAGAAGCGTCGGTTGACCGCCTACAAGATGGACAGACGACGTAAGAAAGCTAAATAAAAACTGGATGAGAGCGGCGCAGGATAGACGTGGTTGGAAACGAGGGGAGGAGGCCTATGTTCTTTTATCGGGTTTCCGGTACTTTTCGCAACCTAGTTTTCCATTTAGGCTCAAATGGTCACTTGGGTGTTACGTAACGTTTAGGTAGGGGGAGGGGGTACATAAAAACGTTACGGTGCGTTACATGGGGGGAGGGGGTCAAAAATCTTCAAAAATTGCGTTACGTAATACTTGAACGCTCCCTTAACCCGCCGTTACACGCGTCTTCTATTGTGACGTGGTCGCACGCGTATGAGCGTCGCCCTCACCTACATAAATTCGACTTATTTCGAGAAAGAATGAATGTCAACATGTATAAATATAAAATGGATTGTACTCACATATTATAGAAAGTCTCGTAAACCGATTTTTTTATTAATTTAACAAAACAAAAGTAAAAATAATATAGATCAAAAGCAAGTTTTCTTAATTTTCAATTTCAGCAAGCCACTGAAGAAATTAACGTTCTTTACGCGAATTCATTTTACTAAAAATACAAATTAAAATTAACAACTGTTCTGAAGCTATTTCTTTGTGGCATTTATGTAATTAACTATTAATACTTTGTATTTTGATAACGACGTCCGAGGTGGAATTCGAAACGTCAATAAAATCAATTTTTCAAGTAAAATTGTGGCTTATTTCACAATTAGAATAGGTAAATTTAAAAATGGGTTCTTAACCAGTGGCGCAACTAGAATTTTCCTCTGGGGGAGGGGTGTTTGCTTGGGCACCGAAAGTTTTTTGTATTATTTGTGAAAGACAAGTTACATTTTCCTACCTTCTTTTATATATATTTCTATATGCTCTGGGTGGGATTTTAACCCCCAAACACCCCCCTCGGTGTGCCACTGTTCCTAACCTATCAAAACAATAATATTTTAATTAAACCTACCTAAATATTAAATAAAAACCTAAAAGTTTCTTTGAGATAACAGAAACGTGATTTCACCGTGACTGCACGCGCAGTGAGGAATTCCCTCACTTGAAGAGGGATGTCTCTTCTTTCAACTATCACACAGCACACTGACCACCTGAAATATTCTATAACTTTTTCATACCCTCTCATGAACCATGCTAAAGGCATTCCTGGGTGCTTAAGGTTATCGTATTTTTTTTTTTTTTTTTTTTTTTTTTTTTTTTTTTTTTTTTTTTTTTGAGGAGGTGGTAAATGTTCTAAATACCGTACCTAGCCGTGTCCACTTAAGGATGGCTAAGCGTGTGTTGGATTCAGAGAGGAAGAGTTTACCCCCATGCATTTCCCCCTAAGAAGTCCTGCCTACGGGCACCCTCTGGCTAACTGCCTACCAACTAAAGTCCACCCCCTTCTCCCCCGGTGCACACGGTACAAATTCCTTGGCGGATGTAACTTCGAGTGCAGCGGGGCAGTCTGTCAAGCCTAATACGGCTCAGATAAGTTTCCAAAAAGATAAAAGAAAAAAGAAAAGAAAACAATGTATACAACAGGCAAATAATTATCTATACGATGTCATGCTTAAAATATACACATATTTACACATACAGACATTCAAACATACATAGTACACACAAACACATATACACATATATACTTCGTCCGTAGTTTAGTCCCATCAATCCAGTACAAGTCTATCCACCTTGATCCTCTCTCGCTCTCTCAAGCGTCTCCTTTTTCTTCATAATTCCGGTTATCAGATCGACCACCAAATTAAAGTTATCTTTGCTTTGCAAAGATTTTTCCATAACGTTATCAATGGAGATTTCTCCTAACCTTGTTTCTAGAATCAATCTCTCTCTTTCAAAGAGCCTGCAGACAAATATGCAGTGTTGAGCGTCGTCTCTGATGTTGCATTCTGAACATTGGTCATCTACTGTCTTCTTGATAACATACGTATACGATCTAAAGGAACCATGGCCGGTGAGGAACTGTGTAAAATAATAATTTAATCTTATATACTTACATGCAGACCAGGCCACCACATCTGGAATGAGCCTTTTGGTCCATTGAGCCTTTTCGATTTGTGCCTCCCATTCACCTTGCCATTCTTGGTACATCTGTCTTCTTACCTCAGACTTTATGTGGGGCAAGTGGCCGTAATCATTTGCATATAATAGCATTCTTTCTTTGGCTAGGAGGTGAATGGGGAGCGTACCTGATATTGCCTGAAGGGCAATTGTCGAGGTAGTCCGGTACGCACTTGTTAGTCTCAAGAGGGGTTTTCTTTGTGATTTTTCCAGCATGTTTTTATACTTTATCATTCTTAAAACTTCGTACCATATGGGGGCACCATACAGAAGAGTAGAATGCACTACCTGAAGGTACATTCTTCTTTTATGACTGCTTGGTCCGCCGATATTTGGCATGATCTTTGATAATGCAGTGGTCCTTCCTTCTGCTTTCTGGACTATTTTACTAAGATGTTTGGTATATCTAAGACCTGTATCCAGGTGTATGCCCAAGTATTTCGTACAATTTGTCGGCTCTATTCTTGTACTACTGTAACGTATGATTATTCTGTTTGAATGGGGTAGCTTAATCAATGACTAAAGTTTTACAGAAATAGGCTAGCTGGAAATTGAAGAGACTAAACAGTAGGGCTCAGGGAAGGATCAGGCCGTATTTGCATGCCCTAGTAAGACGGTACCTACTGAAATACTTGAATGATAAAGAAAATAAATTAATATAAGGAGTAATGACAAGAAGAGAACTATTGACCAAGAAGATATTCAGAAGTAGTGTTGAGCGCCAGGGAAGAATTGAATAAATTCTTCTCCACGTGACCTATATTGCTGTACCTAACTAATACTATTAATAGATACTATTAAAATGATAGGATAATAAAACATATAAGTATGTACAACCACATTTAATAAAAAAAAATACCTATAAACCCTATATACAATTTTATACACTAGCTAAATATCCGACGTACTATGGTAGTACACTCCTGTCGATAATGCAGGTTTTACAGTATGAAAAAACTAATATATGTAATGAATTTATTCTACTAAGGAAGTGATTTGATCTAAATATGCATGTACAAACTAATTATTACTGTAGAATACAAGATTGGCTGACAATCCCGTATCTGATCGGAAGTGACAACCTGACAATATCTGGTGAATGGAATAAATATTATTGAGTAGGAAATAAACCCTTCGATAGTGTGCACAGTATCGTCCCAGATAGTTTACAATCCTGAGATTATTTTAAATACCTGATACAATCATGAAAATGAAATATAAAATTCGTTGACAAAAAAAAATTATTGAATATTATAAAGATAATAGGATTTAAGAAGGTGAATTTATATTATTATTAAGGTTATGTATTTGAGTTATTGAAAAAAAATTGAAAATTGAAAACTATTATTTAAAAGGATTGAAAATTCAAATTTTATTATAAAAACCTGGCGTTTCTACAAAAGTAGGCCTGTGGCTTCTCCAAAATCCTGGTGAGGTTGATGATGAGAGAGCCAGGTACGTATCCTCCGATCTTCCCAATCCTCGGGAGGTAAGGAACAGCAACACAGAGTATTGACTAGGAGGTACTTGCTAGTGTCGATAGAACTTAGTGTCTATTCCAGAAACGAGAAAAAAAAAACATCCAAAACTCTTCCAATCCAAACCCAAAATAATACCAAAATGATTGTTTATTCCATAAATAAATGAAGCATCCAAATGTGACTTAAATTTTGTTATAGTCTCCCTCCAGTGGCTAAAAGAACAGAAAACCTTCTATTAGCTGGTTTTCCTTAAGTATCTAAGAAACAGGGCCTCTATAAAAAGGTGTTTCACCTTATCAGAACTTGACAGAGAAAAAACTACGGAAAAAGTGAGGTTTGATGTATATGTTTTCATTGACCTTGATTCTTCTTGACTGGAAAAAGCCTTTTTAAACGAATATAAGGAAGTATTTGGACAAAAAAAAATGTGGATCTTGTAATCAAAGATTACTATATGGAGTTAAATACATGATAGAATGAAAATTATCATTGATTTTCAATTTATTTGAGAGTGAAAATGTAGTTCTAAGAATATTTTTTCCTGTGAGTGTATATTAGAAGTATTGAAAAAGTGATCATTAAAGAATAGCAATGCTTTTCATATGATCTAAATATGGTATTAAAAATAATTTAGATGGTTATTTTTTCTTAGCATGAAAAAGAAATGGCAAACCATAGTTAAGTGATATTTTTTTTCATACATACCCATTGTTTTCTTCAAAAAATATTGGAACCAAAAACTCTTCACAACCCCAAACAAAAAAATAAAAACTTCCTCCAACGTAAATTAATCTTCTTATAACTTATTTCAACCAAAAGGTAAATTCTTACAATGGCCACCGGAGGACTTCTTGATCGGACAAGAACGAAAATTCAAGTGAAGTGCCAGCCGCTATGGCCGATATGACATACACCCCTGCCGGATATCGTCATTGCCAACTGCTAGACTCTAATCTACCAGATATTACCAACTTTATCGTCTATCAACTGCAACCTCTAATACGAGTGCTTGTAAAGTTGGTTGCATACCTAGTTCCCATCGGAATAACATTTTAGTAACGATAGTAGTAACTCATCGTTACATTCCCCCATTACTTGTAAGAAAAAAAATTGATCCTATGATCAATCTTTTTTTTTATTATCCATATACATATATATACTCATATAGATACTCCATACAAGTATCCACAGAGAAAAAATCACACGCTGTGGGATCCAACACAGGCGTGACCAAACCAAATTTCTAAAATATAATACGAACCTACGAATACTTCACTACTCTAAACTAACCTACCGTAGGACATCGTCCAAACTCTGATATATATCCTAAAGACCAAGTTGTGTTCAAGTTGATTCAGTAGATTTCTATAAAACCCCAAATTATAGTCAACAAGAACACCATAACTACAATATTCGAATAGAAAACTCAATATAACCTATACGACGACTAACTTACACTTACAGCTGACTCGATCGATCATACCTAACCGCAAATTATGAGTCATGTAAATGGAGTTGTCTTAATGCCCGATATATCTCATATGGTACCAACATACATACTTAAGGTTTATTATAACCCTTTACTAAATTCCATAATTTAGAAAAATTCTATTCTCAAAAAAGTCAAGTGGGACGAGTAGTACAAAATTGTTCTATCGATGGACAACAGATTTAAATAGAGCATATCCAAAGTGAACAATCAGTAGAAATCTCGTAGCCAGTTCCAAAAAGCTAAAACATAGACCATAGTATAAACCAAAATAAATATAAGAGTTATGTATGGACAAGAAAAGAAATTATTGTAGCAAGCCTTTTATCCTAAATTGATCCGACTGTGGACAATAGATTTATATGGAAGCATATCCAAGGTGGAACAATCAGGCAGATTTAATTAGCAACGCTACAACCTAACACTCAATGTGCTAATAATGATTACATATTGGGTAATATGACCCTCACTCAACTGATCATCAGATTTGTATCAGATGCAACGGGAGGTCTACCTAATTAAATGGTAGACATAACAGAAGTTAGCTTACTCTGGGATTCTCTAACTATAGCTATAGCTACAACAAATTTATGGGAATAGCCAGAAAAAGCTAACCAATATTTCGGAATCATCTCTCATGAAATACTTCAAGAAGTCACATATTATTAACTCTTATAAATAAATCCAATTAAGTAAATACTAGAGAACAAGTAAATCAATTTCTAAAGAAACTGCAGATTAAGGAAATGTTCCCTAGTCACGCACAGACAACAGGACGTTGATCCTGACTCTAATTCACATACAAACAAAAATAATGAGTTTTCAGGAAAGCTGATGCTCGAACACAATAATCCCTTGGTGTAGGCAAAAGCTACCATATTTCCATAGGACTGATATCCAAGAAGTTACCATTATTATCAGAACAATAAATTGATAAAACTAAAGGAGAGTAAGTATACAATAGACAGACAAGTTTAAGACTAAGTCTCTATAGAATGATCATAAACTGAACATGGAATAAGAATGCCTAGTGCATGATTAAAATGATGATTAAACATTCTATCATAAAAATTCAGCATCTGAACTAATTAAGGTATGACCCAGGACTAGGCAACTGTGAGCCAGGAAATCCGTCTCCTATCATGTGCACAGTTGATAAGTAATACAAGTTTCGAACCCACGTATTTGCATAGCCAAGCTAGGCAAACCATTTTCCTAAGAAATATTCAATACGGTACATAACGAAATGGCTTCATAGTCTTTATCATAAATTTTTATCTCAATTAACTTAATTAAATTTTGACCAATGAAGTATAACTTTGGAATCACACTGTATACTCAAATTGCCTTTACCAAAACAAATATCATGATGACTTCTTTAGACCACAATAAGCTAATGTACCAAGGAATCATACTAAGCATTGGAATAACTTTCCCGTAGAAACTACAAAATTAAACACAACACCAGATAAACATAATCTAAACCTATTTTGTAGATACACTAATCTACAAGTGATGACATATATAAGCATAATTACATACAAGGTGTTACAGTTCCATACCAGTTCAATAATAAGCCAAATTAAGCTAAATCTCAATAATAACTAATGACATCTAACATACATAGAATATGGAAAGCTAGAAAAATTACTATAATAGATAAAACATAGAGTACCTATCTGGTGACTAAAATCAAAATCCAATCGTTAACCTATTCATTGAACAATCGAGTATTTCTAAAATTTAGAAAGAGGAATTAACTTGATCAATATTGTTAAGTTAATCTTCTTCTTCTGACGACGAAGATGCTAAGTCGTTGACAGTATTATCTGGTAGTAAGTCCTTTATATGAAATCGACCAAGTTTCCTGTTGGACGAACTATCTTTTAGTTCATATATTAAAGGAGAGATTACTTTACTGACAACACATGGGACATATTTCTGACAAAATTTGGCAGAAATAGCATCACCTTTGCTTGACTTAACAAAATTACGTTTTAATAGCCGATCACCAACAAAGAATCGCAAATCTCTTTTCCTCAAATTGTATTGACTCTGTGACTTAAGGTAAGAAGATTTTAACTTCTTCCTGATGTCTGCAAATATTGGGGGTAAAGTCTGAAGATCATCTAAACGATGGAGTTTCTCAGAGATCTGAGGGAGATTTGTGGAATTGTCCGAAATTAAACCAAAATAATCACCAGACAAAGCAATATTTCTACCAAAATTCAAATAAGCTGGAGAACATTGAGTAACTTCATGGACCGAAGTTCTTATGGCTTGAGCTATTGAGTGAATATACTGGTCCCAAGCTCTGTGATCTGGATAAGTGTATGATCTAAGGGCTGTTACAATACTGCGGTTCACTCGCTCACTATGATTAGCTTGCGGATGGTATGCAGCATTATAAAAGATCTTCTGAACTTTGTATTTAGTTAGAAGGTTTTTAAAAGCCTTAGACACAAATTGAGGACCATTGTCACAAGAAACAATTTGTGGAACACCAAACAACAAAAAGACTTGCTCCTCCAAATATTTCACAATAGCAGGGACAGTGGCATTACGAAGAGGAAAAACTAGTGGAAATTTAGTAAAGTAGTCCACAACCACCAAACAATAGGTATAGCCATTGTAACTACGAGGATATGGTCCAATCAGATCCATGGATATCATCTGCCATGGGAAGTCAATGTTCCTAAAAGTACCCATTAATCCAGCTTGTGGCATAGTACTTGGCTTGCAAGTAGCACAAACTCTACATCTAGAAATATATTTCTTGATATAGTTGCGCATGCCAGGCCAATAATATAATTCTGCTATCCTACTAAATGTTTTATAAGAACCAAAATGACCAGATGTCACATTATCATGAAATGTACGAAGAATTTCATCCCGGTTTGCTGTTGGGACAACAATCTTCCAATCAGACATATTAGACAAAGCTTCCACTGAACTAACGACATGCTTATAAAGAATATTATTCTCTACTTTAAAATCAGGGTACTGATCAGGTGCTTGAGTAACCTTTTCTAACATTTTTTGATACCATGTATCCGGAACTAAAGTGGATAAGTCAAGAAGATTGACATCAAACGTTCGAGACAAAGCATCGGCTACTACAACACCATTTGCCTTACGATGGACGATATTATAATCAAAGGCTGACAACTTACAAATCCATCGAGACAAACGTTGGGATGGGTTACGCATAGAATGCATCCAGAGTAAAGAACTATGATCAGTAATAAGGGTACACTTACGACCTTCCAAATAGTAACGGAAAGCCTCCAAGCCGTGAATAATAGCAAGGAGTTCACGCTCGGTAGTGGAATAATTTTTCTGGGCCTTATTGAGCTTCTTACTAGTATATGCTATGGGGTGTTCAGAACCATCTTTCATCTGAAAGAGTACACCACCTGAGGCGGTATTTGAACAATCAGTCATGAGGTAGAAATGTTCACTGAAATCAGGTGAAGTCATGACCGGAGCACTCGTAAGGGCTTCTTTAATACGATGAAAAGCATCGTCGGCTTCAGGAGTCCAGGTGATAGTCTGGCCCTTTTTCCTATTCTTAAGGAGGTCAGTAAGAGGTGATAATAAAGTAGAATAAGAAGGCACAAATCGACGATAGTATCCACACATGCCCAAGATCCTACGTAGTTGTGTAGTAGTTTTAGGAATGGGGAAGTCCTTAATAGCGGTTACTTTATCAGGGTCTGTTCTCAAACCTTGATGATCAACAACATATCCTAGAAATTTCAAATTAGGACGACAAAAATTACATTTCTCTAAATTAACAGTGAGATTAGCCTCTTTAAGGCGTGAAAATAATTTCTCCAATATTTCAATATGTGAAGAAAAATCAGGAGTAACAACTATGATGTCGTCTAAATAATAGAATACGAATGGTTCGAGTTGGGGACCAATAACCAAGTCCATTAAACGACACATTGTTTGCGGAGCTGAAACTAGACCGAAAGGCATTGTGACAAATTGAAATAACCCTTTACCACTGACAGCGAAAGCAGTATACTTCTTACTCTCTTCGCTTAACGGAATTTGTAAGAAAGCTTTGGATAAATCGATCGAAGAGATATATTTGGCATTCTGAAGTTTGCTCAGAATTATATCTATCCGAGGGATGGGATAAGCATCTCGATTAGTAGTGATACTATTAAGTTTGCGACCATCAAAGCATACTCGGAATGATCCATCCTTCTTCTTTGTCATCCATAACGGCGAACAAAATGACGACGTCGACTTTTCGATAATGTTTAAAGAGAGCATCGAATCAATTTCTTTACTTAAATCTGCTTGCCATGCCTGAGGTATGGGATATTGATATTGTCTGAAAGGAGTTGAAGTGTTCACTTCGATCGTATGAGATATTAAATGTGTACGGCCTAATCTATCTTTGGAAGAGATAGAAGAAAATTTAGAGATAATATTCTCTAACTGGTTTTGTTCTAAGCTAGACAAACTAGAAAACTCACGAATGGCACTTACAGTTGCGACATTAAAGGAAGATATAAACAACGAAAAATCTGAGCAATTTAGTGTACTATTAAATGCATTCAAGAAATCCATGCCAAGAATTATAGAATTTTTAACTGAAGGTATAACATAAAATGTAACCATTTTCCGAATATTGGCAACTACGATTTCTGTGTCAAATTTACCTGTAATTGACTGGATAGCACCATCCGCAGTAGAGACTTGTAAAGAAGAAATAGGCATAACATTAATATCAGTATTTTCTAATAATTTCAGCGAATACGAACCTATTAGAGAAATGTTCGAGCCACTATCTAATAGAGCTAAACAAGATTGTCCTAAAATTTCAATTTCAAGATAAGGTCGGTTATCATTATGTTTCCTAACTAATAACGAATTTATATCAAAATCCAAAATCTCTGATTTATTTTCAAAATTATCTGGTATTAACATAGACATATTATTATTATTTACAAACGTACAACCTGGTATAGAATTTGGAACTGTCTCCTCGTCTTGATTATGCTTATTACTAAAATTCCAGTTTAAGACTGGAGGGGATAATCTACGATCAAGCGAACCGCACGAGTCAACTGAAGTGTTACTAACAATTACTTTTTCCCTGATTTCGGTTTGCGTGCCGGTCTCCGGTTGGAAGTGTTTCTTCCTTCCTGAGAGGTGTTCGAACTGCTGGCGGGTATTGGACCTGAAGCTTCGTCTACAGCTGCGGTCATATTCCCTGATGGGGCTGCTGTTTGAGGAACGCTCAGGGTACGAGCCTCTGCATGCTCGTTTCCCGAACACTTAAAACAGTTACGTTTAAGCGTATTTTCTCTACCACAACCGTGGCAGAAAATCCGTGTTTGGGGTCTGGTACAATCCCGAAATGCGTGACCAACAACCTGACAATTCCAGCAAGACAAAGAATAAGTAGTCACAGACACATTCGGTGTATGGGGTCTAGATTGCCAAGAACGATTTCTCGAGGAGTAAGAGTTAAATCCAGCACCAGAATTAGGTGTTGTAGGAGGATGAAAAGACCAGGATAGAGTTTCCTCTAACCGTTTACACTTATCTGTCAGGTCTTCGATAGTGTCTATATCAACAAGTGCCAATTGGGCATGGTAAAAAGGTAGCAAACATTTTAAAATTATCTTAATTTTTGCATTATCTGTTAAAGGAGTATCTAAACGACTACACATACCCAACATAGTGTTAATAAACATAGTCACTGATTCTCCAGGTTTCTGCTTGCGGTTCTTGATCTCGTCTAAGAGATCAGTTTGGAAAGAATAAGGCAGAAAATCGGATTTTAGTTTCTGAGCCAAACCAGTCCAAGTGGTAAAGCTACCACGGTTGTTCATAAACCACGTAAAAGCATGGCCTGTAAATAATTCGGCAGAAGCCGAAAAAAGATCTTCCTCACTCACACCTCTCGAAACACGAAGACATTCTACCCTATCTAAAAATGAAATTACTTGGTCATAATGACCTTCACCAGAAAACGAAACTCCCCACTTATGTACCTGCACAGGCTTGGGATGTAACAAGGAATTAGAGGCTTGAACTGAAGAAACAGGAGTGGACGTGGCTAGAGGATTTACTCGAGAATCGAGTTCACCTTCTAGACTGAGAATCCTAATGGACATAGAGCGTTTGTAAAGTTGTTGCTCCTCATCTGAGCAACATAATAAGTGGACACGACCAGAGATATGAGCAAGACGTGAAATGTATCTAGAATACATGCTATCATGGACAGTCCCTCTAAAATTATTTATCTTTTGCGTAAGATCCTCTAGTGTCTCATTTATTCCCTGTTGTTGTTCCAGGAAAGGAATAGCTGCAGCTGAAATCTGACGGAAACTCCTATTTCCTTGCTCCTGTTTAAGAGCACCACGCAATAGACTGCGTTTTCTATCACATTTAGCGGCTTCTTCAACCTCTATTTCCCTTATCCTCAGCTCATAATCTAACTCCCTAACTAACAAATGTTCTGGCTGAAAGGTACACATGGTAGTAGGAAAAATTTAGTAACAATAAACCCAACCCAACAACGACAAACCGAACCCACCCCAACAACTAACGACCCAATTAACCGACAATCTACTAAGCGAGCTGCTCAACCAACGAGCTGCTAAACTAACGACCTAACAAACCGACAAACCAAATATAACCGAGATATATATTTGGGGTAGATATTTAAAATAATTTAAGTAAATGTTTAAACTAAAATGTATATAAAAAAAATGAAAACTTTATAAATTATATATAGGTATGGTAAGCAAAAATTTAGCTAACTGTAGTATATTGTGGCTGAACCTAAATCAAAAGTAGTAATGTACCTAGATATCAAAAAAAATAAATCCTTCAAAATTTTTCAAAATAAATATCCAGGTATCACCAAACCGACCAGACCGAAATGTCAACCAATACACCTGTTCAAATATTATCCTACTCACGATTTACAATTATTATTTTAAATAAATTAAAATAGTACCAATACAGCAATATAAGTGCACTAGTGTATTTTCCAAATAACGTACAAAAGGAATCAAAAATGTATCTCTATATAATTACAAAATATACAACAATAGACCAGAAAGATACTTACTAGAAAAATTTACAATAATCAACAAAATAAAGAAAGGTACTGTCTTACTGAAAGTCGGGCTCCACGTTGGCGAGCGCCAATTGTAACGTATGATTATTCTGTTTGAATGGGGTAGCTTAATCAATGACTAAAGTTTTACAGAAATAGGCTAGCTGGAAATTGAAGAGACTAAACAGTAGGGCTCAGGGAAGGATCAGGCCGTATTTGCATGCCCTAGTAAGACGGTACCTACTGAAATACTTGAATGATAAAGAAAATAAATTAATATAAGGAGTAATGACAAGAAGAGAACTATTGACCAAGAAGATATTCAGAAGTAGTGTTGAGCGCCAGGGAAGAATTGAATAAATTCTTCTCCACGTGACCTATATTGCTGTACCTAACTAATACTATTAATAGATACTATTAAAATGATAGGATAATAAAACATATAAGTATGTACAACCACATTTAATAAAAAAAAATACCTATAAACCCTATATACAATTTTATACACTAGCTAAATATCCGACGTACTATGGTAGTACACTCCTGTCGATAATGCAGGTTTTACAGTATGAAAAAACTAATATATGTAATGAATTTATTCTACTAAGGAAGTGATTTGATCTAAATATGCATGTACAAACTAATTATTACTGTAGAATACAAGATTGGCTGACAATCCCGTATCTGATCGGAAGTGACAACCTGACAATATCTGGTGAATGGAATAAATATTATTGAGTAGGAAATAAACCCTTCGATAGTGTGCACAGTATCGTCCCAGATAGTTTACAATCCTGAGATTATTTTAAATACCTGATACAATCATGAAAATGAAATATAAAATTCGTTGACAAAAAAAAATTATTGAATATTATAAAGATAATAGGATTTAAGAAGGTGAATTTATATTATTATTAAGGTTATGTATTTGAGTTATTGAAAAAAAATTGAAAATTGAAAACTATTATTTAAAAGGATTGAAAATTCAAATTTTATTATAAAAACCTGGCGTTTCTACAAAAGTAGGCCTGTGGCTTCTCCAAAATCCTGGTGAGGTTGATGATGAGAGAGCCAGGTACGTATCCTCCGATCTTCCCAATCCTCGGGAGGTAAGGAACAGCAACACAGAGTATTGACTAGGAGGTACTTGCTAGTGTCGATAGAACTTAGTGTCTATTCCAGAAACGAGAAAAAAAAAACATCCAAAACTCTTCCAATCCAAACCCAAAATAATACCAAAATGATTGTTTATTCCATAAATAAATGAAGCATCCAAATGTGACTTAAATTTTGTTATAGTCTCCCTCCAGTGGCTAAAAGAACAGAAAACCTTCTATTAGCTGGTTTTCCTTAAGTATCTAAGAAACAGGGCCTCTATAAAAAGGTGTTTCACCTTATCAGAACTTGACAGAGAAAAAACTACGGAAAAAGTGAGGTTTGATGTATATGTTTTCATTGACCTTGATTCTTCTTGACTGGAAAAAGCCTTTTTAAACGAATATAAGGAAGTATTTGGACAAAAAAAAATGTGGATCTTGTAATCAAAGATTACTATATGGAGTTAAATACATGATAGAATGAAAATTATCATTGATTTTCAATTTATTTGAGAGTGAAAATGTAGTTCTAAGAATATTTTTTCCTGTGAGTGTATATTAGAAGTATTGAAAAAGTGATCATTAAAGAATAGCAATGCTTTTCATATGATCTAAATATGGTATTAAAAATAATTTAGATGGTTATTTTTTCTTAGCATGAAAAAGAAATGGCAAACCATAGTTAAGTGATATTTTTTTTCATACATACCCATTGTTTTCTTCAAAAAATATTGGAACCAAAAACTCTTCACAACCCCAAACAAAAAAATAAAAACTTCCTCCAACGTAAATTAATCTTCTTATAACTTATTTCAACCAAAAGGTAAATTCTTACAATGGCCACCGGAGGACTTCTTGATCGGACAAGAACGAAAATTCAAGTGAAGTGCCAGCCGCTATGGCCGATATTACATACACCCCTGCCGGATATCGTCATTGCCAACTGCTAGACTCTAATCTACCAGATATTACCAACTTTATCGTCTATCAACTGCAACCTCTAATACGAGTGCTTGTAAAGTTGGTTGCATACCTAGTTCCCATCGGAATAACATTTTAGTAACGATAGTAGTAACTCATCGTTACACTACCTACCATGAAAGTTAGATTGGGTCGTTTTCTTGGGCCTTTTAAAATGACAATTTCTGTTTTATGTGTAGCCAATTCGAGATCTTGTTCCCTCATCCAGTCATATACTTTCCTACAACTTTTATTCACTATATCTTCTAAGTCCCAGTTCGTTTCAGTCTGAATCAGTAGCGCTAGATCATCTGCATATGCAATAGCTTTGACTTTACTTCCATAGGTAATTTCCAGAACCCCGTTATACAGAACATTCCATAATGTTGGTCCCAGTACGGATCCTTGCGGTACTCCTGCTGTGGTTTGCAGGTCTTTAGGCTTCGCCACCTGGACATACCTTTCATTAAGGTAGTTCTTGATTATATTTACTAAATATTCTGACACTCTTGACTTTTCCTGAGCTTTGACGATGTGACCCCAATTGGCGGAATTAAATGCATTTTTCACATCAAACATCACGAGAACGGCCCATCTTTTTCTCGTCTCTTTGACCGTGTCAGTTATTGCCTTTACCGCATCTATTGTGGATCTGGATCTTCTAAATCCGTACTGTCTATCCGAGATACTTCTGTTTCTTTGCAGATCCTCCTCCAGACGATTCTTTATTAGATATTCATAGAATTTTCCCAAGCAATCCAACAGGCAGATTGGCCTGTATGAGTTGGCTATATCGGGGTCTTTCCCCGGTTTCAAAATAAGCGTTAATCTGGCCTGTTTAATCTGGTCGGGGAACTCTTGCCTATGGAGGAGATTATTGAAAATCCTCCTGATTATTTCAGGATATTTTTCTATGATGATCTTAATCGCTTCTGGAGGTACACCATCTGGACCAGCTGCTTTACCTACTTTTATATTACTTGCTGCTACTGCTATTTCCTCCGCCGAGAAGTCGTCGGGTTGAACAGTAATGTTGACTTGGGCGAATGTTTGACGGGGCTTTGTGGGAAAAAGTATGTTCGCTATTTCATTCCTTTTTTGTGAGCAGAGGCTGTACGGGGTTTCTGACCTCAAAGTTTTTATTGCGATTCTGTATGCTTCTCCCCATACATCATTTTCTAGCGCTGTGCATAGATCTTGCCAACAATTTCGCTTAGCCCTTTTGATTTCTCTGCCCAGTTCTTTCTTAGAACGCTTGTAATCGTCGATATTTTGCTGGGTCCTATACCTCTGTGCTGTTCGTCTACACCTAAAACATTCGGCTCTTTTAGACTGAATCTCGTCGTTCCACCAGTATGGGACTGTGTACGTAATATTCTCACGCGTTCTACTAAGAGTATGTGCGTTGACAATGGTCCGTCGGAAGCTTTGAAAGTCAGTAGTATCATCTTCTTGTAGATTGCTTATTTCAGTCTTAAAGCGTTCTATGTTGAAGGTAATTCTTTTCCTTCCTATCTTCATGACCTTAGTTCCAGTTTCGAAGACGATGTATCTATGATGCGTGTAGAGGTTGTCCTCCAACACATCCCAACCCATCAACTTCCTGGCATAATTTCTACTTGCAAGGGTAACATCAATATGACTTCGTGTTTCGCCTCTAACAAACGTCGGTTTGCCATTATTGAGCACTACTAGGTCTTCTGAAAGTATCCAATCGTTCCACATCTCCCCTCTGTTGTCGTTTTTAGGAGACCCCCATATGATCGATTTGGCGTTTATATCCCCAGCCACAATAAAGTCTCTGTATTGTTGAGACGTTTGTATGATGCTTTCGACATGTTGTTGGTAGCGCTCCCTAGTTATGTTAGGGGAGATATAGCAGGCGATGATTGCCAAGTTATCTATTTTGATCATTACATGACCCTCCTTTTTTACGATTTTGCTGATGCACACGTTCTTGTTAACGGGGTATATGGCCACATCAACTTTCAGGTCGGCAATCCAGCCTTGGTTCTTAGTCATGTTTTTATTTGGCTCGGGGACAACCAGTAAATCAGCTCCAATTTCGAGGGCTTTAGTATAAATCATATGGTGTGCCATTTTGGCCCTCCCGATGTTCACCTGGAGTATTTTAAGTCTTTTTTTTGCTAGCGAAGCCATTGCAGATAATTACCCTTGTCTTAGTTTAAGGTTAAAGTTGAAGTTGTCGGTGGAGAGTATTGTCTTATACTAGACCGACTATATCTGACAAGGGCGGTGCTACTTCCGCAGCATCACCCAGTTCTTGATTCTGGGTCGCGGTGTTTGTGGGGCTGGACGACGATGTGGAAGGTTCCATTTCCACGTCTACTCCGACATTGGGCATATCAGCGAGGGAGACGGTTTTCATATAATCAGTTACGGATATTTCAGATTTATTGCCCGGCATCGGGATATCTTGTTTTTTAAGTTTTGGCTTTTCGGCCTGTCTGGCCATCCTCAGGGCATCTCTGAATTTAGGACAGGCCATACTGCCACATCTGTGCGCCTCATCGCACAAGACGCATCTTGCCGCAGCCCGACAGGACTCTGTATCGTGCCCGGGTGCCCCGCAGCCATAGCAAGTACCGGTCCTATCGGGGCCGGCACACGCATACCGAGCGTGGTCGAAGGCCCAGCATCTATTGCACCTGGGGACTCGGATACGTTTCTCAACCTGGCATCGGACGATGCCCACCTTTACTGTCTCTCTCTGGAGAATAGAATCGGCCGCCTGTTTGGTGAGGATGACTGTAGCCGCTAGGGTGTTACCCCTAAATGGCCTCATCTCGTTGATTCTATTCGGTTCTTGCCATCGACCAGTGTAAACCTCGAGTGCTTCTTTAAGCTCCTCTTTACTAGTGTCCTCCGACATGCCTTTTACATGGACGGTTACCGTCTTATTTTCTTCACCAAGCTGAAGGGTGCGTAACCCGCTACCTTTGTTGGTCAGGGCGTCTCTAATCTGTTTTAGGGCGGCCTGGTCCTTATCCATTGTGATAAGGAGCTTACCGTCCTTGGTGCTACGCAGCGTCCTGATTGACTCTGTGGCTCCCGTGGTCTTAACTGCCGTTTTGACCGAGCTTAATAAATCTTTGTATGATGTGTCTTTTTTGGACACAATCATACCATATGTGGGGCGGTCCTTCCTCGTTGCAGTGGTATAGATGTTTATTGTGACCTTGGTATTTCGGAATATCACCTCACACATTTTCTGGAGCCCGACCACCGTAATAAAACTAAGGTGGTGCAGCGCAACTACCGCTTCCGGGCCAACTTCCTCTCGGATCTGTTCCAGGCGCTCCCATAGAACCCGCTCGTCCAATGTAAGATTAACCCTTATAACCTTGCGTACCAATCCCGCCGATGCCTTAGACCTTACTGATGTTCTGCTCTCTAGGACATCAAAGTCGTTTTCGATATCTGCCAGCTCTGGGAACCTATCCCTATAGAGTCTTTGAATGCTCCCCTCCATTGTTGTATCCATCGGTTCGACGAAGACAACCTTGTTATATTCATCAGTCGTAGTTACCGGATTTCCCACTACTATCTTGGTTCTCTGATATACGCTGTTTGCCCAATCTTGCTCTGTTACCCTCTTCCAATCATCAAAAGTGATGATTTCGTCAAGGGAACTTACAAACTGTTTGACGCCGAAACCGTGCCAAGGTTCTGTTTGAGTGCTAAACTCCCGAGTTGCAGGTCTGTCACTACAGGAGCAAACCGTCCTCTCGGGGGTAGTTTGTGTTACTGCGCACTTCATAAGCTGCGCGGTAGAGTCAGAATGTGGATCAGTTTGAACGTCCGCGTCTATCAGCATTATATCGGTTTCCTCAAGCCGCCTTTTGTCTATCCATGTTTTTAGTGACTCATTTTTCATATTATTTGTGTTCTTCTGTAACGCGAGTACGGCTTCCTTAATTGATTTATGAGTGTTTGGCACCTCTGTAACTAACCTACAGAGGTCCCGAGTCAATTTTTCCTGCATCATTAGGCATTCCGTAAATATAAAATATTCCGGACACTCCCTCTTCTTATATACCTTATCCTCAATATCCGGGGTACTAAACTTGCGTTTAGCCCCCATCAATTGCGAAGGCTCAAGTCTGTAACAAAAATCAGTGAGTGAGTTCAGTCTCGCTCTACCTGTTTTGCCTAGGTCTGCTCTTCCCGCTTTTCCGGGCGGGTCGCCCCCGGTTCTTTTACTTGTAGTAGATTTAGACATATCATTCCCACGAGTAGCTAGGGAAGTAGAAGTCGGCTACCGCAGGGCCCCGCATGCGGCAGTAAGGCTACGTACAATGGGGTGTCGCCAGCTCCCCAAGGGAACCGTTCAGGACCGCGTTTCGTGCGGCCATCCAGTCATCGGCACGGTGTCCCACACTTTGACTTCCGGATTTTTTACTGCTGGTTTACTCCATCAGATTTAGGACCAGGTTGTCTCCTGTGGGAGTAGGTGTCTAGGGACATACTGTGGGAGTGGAGGTTGGGGTGAGCAATATGGGAAGGGGTAGGGGGAGTGGGTCATGCTGATTGTACTCGGAGTTTTTTGGGTAGAAAATGTCCTTTGATTTTTGTCAAAGGTTATCGTATTAGTTTACACAATTTCATTGCTTATAAACAAATATGGTGAGGGATTCCCTCATAGCGCGTGTAATGGCGGGTTAATAACATTGATATTGGGACCGTCCAAGTTCGGCAAAGCGACACCTATTTCTACGCTCTGCAACTTTATTCGCACTTTTAATTATATTGGCCAATTATATTAGTCCCTGTTACTGGATAATTGTCAAGGCCATAGCCCAAAAAAATAATAAGAAGAAAAAATAAGATTCAGGTTATGTTATTAAAACGTAAACAATTGTATGTAGTAAATAAAATTAGTTATTAAAATGCAGTACTGCAAGCAAAATACAATTAATTAAATTTACCTTTATATAATAATTGCATACATCATATCAATATTGTGGGGCAACATATAATTTTTCTTCTTCAATGACAGTAGATATGAAATGTACGTCAATTTGACAATTTCAATTGACGATATGAATTATTTAAGAAAGTTGCAATATTTCTCCGCTATTCGCGCACGATCGTTTCACGTATCCCTTCCAAGTACTTGCATACCGCGAATAACAAATTTTGCTTATAATTTGTCCCTCTATCGATGTATGGTATTATTTTTAATAAAATAATTTTCACCCCCGAGAAGGGGTGGCATCCACCCCAGGGTAAAAGCGCAAGTTGGCATCATGTCACCTTTGTTCCTTGAGGTATCCTCTAATTACTCACCAATTTTCATGCAAATCGATGGAGGTTCAACGAGATCGGAGGTGAAAACCTTCAGTGACTCCACTACAAGATTATTACCGCATAACACTTTTATGATTTTAATAAATCTTGTTTAAGCTTGTCCAATTCTCACTCCTATTTCTTTTGTATAGTCGTTATTCTCATTAAGAATCATAACAAGGTATGTGTATCTTTAGCTTTTGCTGCTGGTTCCTCACTCCCTTTTGTTGACAATATAAACTCGGACAAACATAAGTTTGGGAATATGATACAAAACTCGATGATGCGCAGTGGTTCTTGTTTACTAGCGTTACCATGGAAACGGCCAGTTTGCTGATCGCCAGTGTCGTAGTCAAGGTTGCCAGGTCTGGTGAAAATTCACCAGATTTGGTGATTTTGTAACCCATTTGGTGATATGGTGAAAACTTTTTTAAAAAGCTTAATATCTGGTGATTTTTTGACCTTATCTACATATTAGAAATTTATTTTAAAATTTAAAAAGTACGATTATATTATTTAAGTTTGTTATTCGTTATTAAGAATTGCCTAATATTCATATCATACAAAAAGTCTACTTTTAATTTGTAATATAAAATGATCCGCCTCTGTGGTGTTCAACCGGGGATTTCCCGAAGTTTACGCTATTCTTGCACGTTTCATGCACTTCCAATAATTTATGTCTTGGTTTTATAAACAAACCATTCAATCAACATATCAATTTTCAATTTATCAGTTTTATCTTTCTTGTGTCGGCTGTAGAGTTGTAAGTGATTACTGTTTTTATAGTTTTGTCATGTTTTGTGTTCGTTTGATCATCTTTAAAATCTCAAAGGTAGGTAGGTGTATTACTAACTATTTTTTCAGTTTTTATTTATATTAAAAGTTTGGTAGCATGAGCAAAAATTACTAGTTGTTTTAACAAAAAGTTTGGTTGAAACAAGGTGGTCTGCCAGGTCAAGTTTATGACATAAAAAGTTTTAAATAGTAAATAATCTACATTGTCGGGATTTTCAGTAACTTTCATAAAAATGAACACCTACATTTTACATTATATTTTACAAAAAAATCGTTACATTTTTTTCAAAAAAAATTTTGTAAGTAATAAACCAACCCTTCACATTACCGTTCTCGAATGGTTACGCGTATGCGCATGCGCAATAACGTATAATTATGCGCAGTAACACATTTTTCGTTACTGCGCATACTCCTAACAATCTGGTGATTTTTAGCAAAATCTGGCAACTTTTTAAGCGACTGTCTGGTGATTTTTAGTTTTTTGACCTGGCAACATTGGTCGTAGTTAGAAGTGCATTACGTATCGCAGAGAGTGTTTAACTTAGTATTGGTTTGATCGTGTTGGATATTTTATTAATAGTTTTTAGCTTAGTGTTTGGTATATTAGTAGTAGTAGTTAGTGTATTATTAAGACATTTAGTGTATCTCTAGTGCGTTAAGTTAAGTCATTAGTTTTTTAACAATATGCGTCCTAAAAAAATAGGAATCAAAGGGCTGGGATTGAATAGCCAAGCAAAGGCAATCAGTTATAATGTTACTACATTTATGGAACAAGAGGCAGCACATTTCAAAACAACCGAAAACCTGTTAATACCTTTAAGTAAATTGACGTAAGTATTGTTAATGACATTTTATTTTCTTGATATTAAAGTTACTATTATTCTTATTTTCTTATTATAATTGTATTTATGAAGTTTCATCAGATTATTCTTCTTCTTCTTATTTAGCCCATTTCTATCCACCTTTGGACATAGGCTTTCCCCAAATCTTTCCATATCTGTCTGTCCTTGGCTGCGCTTCTCCAGTGAGTTCCTGTAGCTGCGTCCACGGTCTCCTGTTTTGTATTTGAGCATTCCATCTTTTATCTTCCTGTCTCGCATTGTGGCCTGCAAATCTCCACTTTAAACCTGAATATGCTCAGTTACATTTTTTACGTTTATTTTCTCTCTTATCCATTTGTTTGGTTTTCTGTCTTGAAGTCCCAACATGGAATAAAACATGAATTAATACAATAGATATTTTCTGTGAGTCCTTTCTATTTTGTTTATGTTGGCCTTTGTTAATGTCCATGTTTATGAGCCATACGTCCTAACAGGAAGGATGCTCTGATCAAATACACACGTTTTTAGGCACTGTTTCTTCTTTCACGCCAATCTTTTGCAATTTTTTTCGCAATATTTTTGTTTAGTAACATTTAACATTGGTAATTGTAGGGATAGGATTCTAGCAGCGACGGGTATAAGCAAAAACACCTTAACCAAAATAAGAAAAGAAGGTAGAGACGTAAATAAAAATGGAGCGACTAGTTTATCTTTTAAAAGTCCAAAAAGAAAACGTTGTCGTTCCAAAAAAATTGAATTGAGCAGTGGACAAGTGAAAACCATCAAAAATATTATATACGACTTCTACACCATCGAGAAAAGATCCCCTACAATTAATGGTAAATAGTTTAAAAGTTAAAAAATTATTAGTTAATGGGAAATTGTGATACCTATATTTTTTATGGTAAATAAAATAGAGTAAGTAAAATTATAAAACAATTGTTTGTACCCGTTTAGAACGAAATAAAAGCTTTTTCGTAAACACACTGATATAGATACATTTTTAACAAAAATGGTAGATAGATACAATTCTTTTACAATTTTATTTACTTAAAGTATAAAAGAAGATTTACTTTCCAAATATTTTAACGATTTCTATTTATTTAAGGTATCTATCAAAAACTAAAGAACAAACAAATGGAATTTCCAGGGTCAAAGGAAACATTAAGGAAAACGATAATTGAATTAGGCTTTAGGTAACATAGTAAAAGTAATTATTCAGCTTAAAAAATAAAATTGTATAATGGATAATGTATTTCAAATTGATATTTTGTTTGCATCGTTTTAGTTCAACTTTCTACAATTTACAGTTATGAAGAATGTTTTTTCAAAAGTACCAAGTATTTATAATCGATAATTTGTTTAGATTTCGATTTCCGAAAAACTGTAAACAAAAAATAAATCTCTCCAAGGTTACATACGATTCTACATAATTTTTATTTTTCTCAAATGAATTGTTCTCACGTCTGTATGTTTTAATACATTTAAAATTTAAACCATCATACTTTTGAAGATATTTTTCAAATTATCTCGAACAAATTACAGGTGGAGAAAAACCGAAGATGATAGGAGTGTCCTAATGGAAAGTTATGACATTCGTTGAAAACGAACAGAGTATTTAAAGCAGCTGATTAAATTTCGATCTGAGGGTAGAAACATAATTTATACTGATGAAACTTATATACACAGCAGCCATACTCCACCATATTACTGGGGAGATCAAAGTGGAAAAACGTTCAAGAAACCAATTTCTAAGGGCAAAAGGCTGATTATTGTTCATGCTGGAGGAGAGACTGGATTTGTACCTAACGCTCTGTTAATTTTTAAATCAGGTACATGTTTATAATTAAAAAGTTAATTTTAATAACAATAACAATTATGTAAGCCATAATTACTTTTATAATTAAGTTTCATAATAAACCAAATTCTACTGTTAAAAAATTTCACAAAAGGCTGTCTATGAAACTAATAACAAGGCAAAGGTCGTTCGGCAAAAAGCTTTTGATAACGGAACATTTAGTAAAGATAATAATATACAATTATTATTGTAATTCGCCGAGAAATTCTCTAAAAAAATTTGTACAATAATTTCATGATATTTTTGCTTTCAGGATCCAAGAGTGGTGACTATCATGACGATATGAACCACCTTAATTTTATGAAGTGGGTCAGAAGTCAGCTCTTACCCAACTTACCCAAAAATTCGGTCCTGGTAGTTGACAATGCATCCTACCATAATGTAACAATGGAAAAAAATGTGACGTCTGCCAGCCGTAAGGATATTATGGTAAAGTGGTTACAGGAAAAAAGCATCCTTTTTCCAGTAAACGTAACCAAGCCGGAATTGTACAAAATTATAAAAGTCCATAAACCACGTTTTCCACCTGTTTATGTATTAGATCATGAGCTTGAACAACACGGGCACAAAGTACTTCGCTTGCCTCCCTATCATCCGGAGTTAAACCATATAGAAAAAATATGGGCTTTGGTAAAAGGTAGGGTGGCCAGTCATAATACAACATGCAACATAAACGATGTTGAAAATATAACGAAAAAAAAATTTTCAGAAGTGTTAATACAAAAATGGGCTAGCATATGTAAACACGTAAACAAATATGAAGACACCCTAATAAAAAAAGAGCATTTGTTAGACGCTACGCTGGAAAACCTAAAATTTTTTATTAATACTGGTTGGTTCATCAGAAGAAAGCTTTTCTGAGGATGAGGACAGTGATTCAAATTCCGGAATAGATATCTTAGAACCATCCGAAGAATCGTAATTAAAACTTTGTTTAGAATCATTGTTTAGAAAATAAATACATTAGAATTAGTACAAATAAACACTTGTTTAATTTTTTTTACAGTTGAAATCCTTCCTTCCTTCCTTCCTGATAATGTTATTAAATAATTGTAAGTATTGAGGAATTTGTCATATATTAAAGTACTCCTAATATTTTGCTCATTATTTTATCAAATGCAACTGATTATAAGCTTCATAATTATTAAAAACTATGAAAATAAAAAGAAACAAATTCATTCTTCGCTTTAATTAAATATAATTTAGGTACTATTATAATTTACTTATAAAAATTTATTTCAAATCTGCCTGTTTTCGTCCGCCACTGGTAGAAATGGTTTGCTTGTCTGCGCGAAACGCTACGTCGCAATCCCAAACTTATGTTTGTCCGACTCTAACAAATTTGTAACATTTTCAGACAAGTTATGCAGACACACTGTATAACTAAACCTAAAATATTGAAAATTGTGTCTGTCAAACCTACTTTTAACTTAATTTTAACGAAATCAGCAATTTATCATCTATTCACAATAATGTTACATTTTTAAGACATTTTCTAGTTTTCCCTATCCATGCATGATTATGGAGGGATGTCTCCCTAAGCGAATATCCCTAAGTAACTGATTATGACAAACTTTATAAAGGCCTTACTGTAATCGATTAAAAGAATATGTTCTCAAACTGTTTTCTTGTGGCCTGAAGTTAAACATTTTAGACTAAGCCGGTATAGGTAAAATTTGCTAATAATCATTTTAGGCACGATAAGAGCCTACAACTTTAATAGTAGAACCTAAAACACAACGTATAAACACTGTGCCGTCACTTTTTAGTGGCAGATGCGTCTACAGTGGCGCATCAAACTTTCCACTTATGGACGGGATAAATAAATTAAAAGGTACCCTCCCTCACTTCCAGAATTTTATTTTTTTAAGTCCTATGTGATTAAAAATAAGACTCAGCGTAATTTTAACCCATCATTTCCTTTCCCTTCCCCCTCCATCAAAAACGTGATTTTTTGTTTTTATTTATTTAGGGGGGATGCAATCAGTTTTACAATTTAAAAAAAATTCACACACATAGTTGAGGTCTTTTAAAAAACATGTCTATTTCTTTAGACCCGTAGGTCGAGTGTATGTAGGTACACAACACAAATATTTTTTATTTTTTTTAGAAAAAAGCGTTTAACTTTTTTTTGGGATTGTTGCAGGTCTATTTTTTTAATCTTGTTTATATTATGAAACACTATATTTATAATTTTTATCAGATTTTTCCGTAATGTTCGCCACCTTCAAAAATCCAAAAAACTGTTTTTATGTTTAGAAAACTATTTAGAAAAACAAAAACTGGTACATTTATTTATATTCCAGAGATATCGATTTCATTAATTTCGAATTTCTAGTACCGGTCATATGCGTCCGTTTTGGGTAGGTAAGTCAACGGTTATTTGATCGCATAACTTTTTTGTCTTTAATTTTTAAGAATTTTTGACACTTACTTACTTACTTAAGCCGTTGTATCTTACGGTGTCGAGGTAAGTGGAGAAATGAGACGTCTCCATGCCTTTCGGTCGGTAGCTAGTCTTTCTGCTTCTCTCCACCCAATATTTCTTTTTCCGCAAGCCTTTCCAATATTTGCATTCCACGTTCTTGCTGGCCTGCCTCTTCGTCGTTTGTTGTCAGATGCCGCTTTCCATACTCTCTTTACAGTTCTGCCTTCACTCATTCTCGCCATATGTCCGAACCATGATAACTGTTTCGTTTCAAGTCTGTCTAAGGTCCTTCCAACACCACACCTTTCACGTATGTCTTCATTTCTTATACGATCACGTCTGGTCACCCCGGATACCGCACGTAAATATCGCATTTCGCATGCTTCAATTTTACTACGGATGTTGTCGTTCACTGTCCACGTTTCACTACCGTAGAGTAGCACCGGCTCGTATACGGTTTGAAATACTTTCATTTTTGTTTTCAGGCTTACTTCTTTCTTCCTAATAAAACTTTTATTTAGTGCATAGTATAATTTTGTTGCACTCATTACCCTGCTGTTTATTTCTGGTTCTATATTTCTTTGCCCATTCATTGTTGATCCTAGATACTTGAAGTCCTCAACTTGTGTAATGGTCTCATTATTCAACTTAACATTTATATTTTCTTGTGTTTTCGATATTACTAAAGCTTCTGTTTTTTCAATATTTATTTTCATCCCAAATTTCTTAAAGGCTTCATTCCAAACATTCACATTCACTTGCAAGTCTTTTTCTGATTTTGCCACAATTACCAGGTCATCGGCATATATCAACTCTGACGCGTAAACTTGTTGAAGTTTATACACCCCAACCCTAGTTCTTTTTACCTTACCCCTGCATTCTTTTGCAATTTCGTCCATTAGAGTGATAAATAACAAAGGACTCAGAACACCACCTTGTCTTACACCTGTCCTTGTGTAGAATTCTAGAGATGAGCAATTGTTCGTTCTTACATTATTACGTGTACATTTATACAGGGTGTAACGAAAATACAGGTCATAAATTAAATCACATATTATGAGACCAAAAATAGTTCGAATGAACCTAATTTACCTTAGTACAAATATGCACATAAAAAAAGTTACAGTCCTTTGAAGTTACAAAATGAAAATCGATTTTTTCGAATATATCGAAAACTATTAGAGATTTTTTATTGAAAATGGACATGTGGCATTCTTATGGCAGGAACATTTTAAAAAATAATTATAGTGAAATTGGTGCACCCCATAAAAATTTGATGGGGGTTTTGTTCCCTTAAACCCCTAACCTAATAAAATTTTACGTATTTTTTGTTGCAATTAATGTTAAGCTTGAATCACCAATAACTCACAAATTAAAGCAATTAGGTATAGGGAATACTTATAAAATAAAAAAGTACCATGAAATATCATTTCATTGCAATACTAAAATACAGGGTGTTCCATTTAAGAAAACTCAGAAAATATTCATTCCGAGTTTCGACCAACCCTGTATACTAAAATTTCAAAATTAGCTATACTAATGATTTTTAACAATAGTAGACTATATTAAAAATCACTTGAACGTAAGCACAGTTTATAATGTCAAACTTTTACAATTCTACAGGGTGTGAATGTTGCTACGAAATTAATAAAAAAACGTAAATATCTTTTAAAATACCCTGTATAATATTACAAAACCTCATCTTTTAAGAAAGAAGATATTGAGGAGAATCCAAAAATGTAAAAATATACAGGGTATCCCATTTAAAAAAACGACGGTATAAGCAACTTCCGGTATAACCGGAAGTTGCAAAGAGATAAAAATATTTTCATTTATTAGATCATCCTTCAAAACCCCTTCATTCCAATTTTCATGATTCTGTTGTCTTTAGTTCTCGAGATATTTCTAATAGGCCAGTTATCTGCCTTACCCTATATAGTTAAAACACTTATGTTTATCGCCTTTTTTGTGCAATGGTAGAATAGTTGCAAGCGTCCAATCTCTAGGTATGCATCCGGTACGCCAACAGCTCCTTATGATCTTCCATAGTAATTGTAATCCTTCTCCTTCCATATATTTAATTAGCTCAGCCTTAATATTATCGTGTCCTGCAGCCTTGCCATTTTTTTAATTTTAAAATTGCTTCCCGGTATTCTTCGTATGTTATGTCATCATCATCTTGTTGTTCATTTAAATTGTACTCCTCCCTGTCATTCTCTATTTCGTTGTTGTCTCCCATTAATAACTCCATAAAATGTTCTCGCCATCTTTCGGTAATCTCTTCATTTTTTAATAATATGTTACCATCTTTGTCCTCTAAACCTGTTACTCCGTTTGATTTATTTTGTCTTAGATTTTTTAAAGTCCATAAAGCAACTTCGCATTACCCTTACTATCACTTTCCATTTTATTTCCAAATTCTTCCCATTGACGATTCTTAGCTTCTTTAATTTTATTTTTAACCAGTATTCTCTGTTCCTTATATTCTTGATAATTACTTTCACTTTTATTGCTTATATACTTTTTCCACAATTTTTTCTTCTTCGAAACTTCCAATTTTGTCATTATTCCACCAAGCTGTACCTTTCAGATAGCTTCCTTTCGTTACACCACATACTTTACTCCCGGTTGCATACACCAGCTCCTTAAAAATATTCCATAATATTTCTATATGCTCCTCATTTTTCCAATTTGTTTTTCGTATTTCTTCATTTAATTTACGACAGTATTCTTTCCTAATATTTTCAGACTGAAGTTTGTATACTTTAATACTTGGTTGTTCGTAGCGATTTTCTTCATTTTTATTATTAAATGTCTGTTCTCTCCTTGTCTTTACTTTAGTTTCAACGAGAATTTTTGACACTAAATTATTAAATAATGAGATAATCTAGTAGGTACTAAAAGTTACTCTTGCTTTAAGTTCGTAAAATATACCGTTTTTTTTTAATTTTAATTTTTTTTTTTAAATTCAAGAAACGAAAAATTTTCAAATCGACTTTTCTAGAAAACGGTGTGTTCTACCGACTTAAAGCAAGAGTACCTTTTAGTACTAGAAAACCTCAAAATTTAATAATCCAGTATCAAAAATGCACATGATCTCGCCGAGGCGGCCGCCTCGGTGAAGAATATCGATGTGCTGGTGACGGAGGAGCCAAACTCAACAGCGGCTAAGAAAAGAGGATGGTTTGTGGATACGTCTGGAAGGGCCGCTGTACGAATCTACAATAGAAAGATACGAGTGTATGAAATTAAACCGAAAGAAGGATACGTGATCGTCCGGATGGAGAAGATGCAGCTGGTCTGCTGTTATGTTTCTCCAAACATAACAGTGGGTGAGTATGAGAGGAAGATGGACGAGATCATGCAGGAAGCTGGGAACACAGGAGGAGAATGCGTAGTGCTGGGAGACTTTAATGCAAAAGCAGCGGAGTGGGGATCTCCTATCACCGACACTCGCGGCAGGATACTGACCGACTGGGTGGGTACTCTGGATCTGGTAGTACTGAACACAGGTCTGGCGCCTACGTTTGTTAGGAGAGGTACAGGCACGTACATCGACGTGACTACGGCGATACAAGGAATAGCGGCGAAAGCAAGAGGCTGGAATGTTTTACCAGACTACACCGGAACGGAGCATCAGTACATCGGATTCTCGATAGTCGGGGCGGGAACTACTAACGCAGTCCGCGCGTCTGGTACGTCAGGAGGCGGATGCGGGTCAATCACCGACAGTCGAAAACCTGGAGAGGGTAATTAAAGAAGCGATGGATGGAAGCAGGAGGGGTCGCCGAGATGTAAACAAGATGCCCTACCTACTGGTGGAATGCGGACATCGAGACACAAAGAAATGAATGTATAGTCATGATAAGAAGGCTAACGAGAGCAACGGGCAGAGCAGGAGTCGATCCTGATGTCATCGAGGAGATCGAGGAGGAGTACCGCGTACGGAAGAGGGAACTCTACAGGAAATTCGTAGAGAAAAAAGAAGGCACTGGAGAGAACTATGTGAAAAACTGGATGAGGACGTCTGGGATCAGGGATACAGGATCGCCATTAAAAAGTTCCATGCATACCCCTCGTATGAAATGCCTATGGATAATAAGCTCGAGGTAACACGAGAGCTCTTTCCCGCGGGCAGGTGGCATGGTGTACGGAAAGAGAGGAAGCTGAGCGGGCTGTACCCTTTACCATAGATGAACTTATCGAGGCATTGGGCGCACTCAAGACGCGTAGGTCCCCCGGTCTGGATCAGATATCATCTGAGGCGGTGAGATGTCTAGGACAGGCGGAGCCCGCGTGGCTTCTGGAGCACATGAATGCACTGCTGAAAGCACAGACCTTTCCTGAGCCTTGGAGGACATCGAAGTTGGTACTGCTTCCCAAAGCTGGGGAAAAGTATCGACCCATCTGCCTCTTCCGTGCGTCGGTAAGCTGTATGAAAGAATGCTGCGGGGACGTATCGATGGCATGATTGAGAGGTCGGGAGAAGCACTTCTGTAAAGGGAGAAGCACGATTGATGCAATCGTGAGTGTACACGACGCAATAGAGGGGATAAACACCGTTGGGCGGCCCTGTTGTTGTTCGATGTTAGGAATGCATTCAATACGCTGCAGTGGAACGAGGTAATGTAGGCAATGGAGGAGAGAGAATGTCCTGGATACCTGATAAACGTGGTAGCGGAATATCTGTCTGAAAGAAGAATTACGGTGGAGAAAGGCACGATCGTGGATGTGACGGCAGGTGTTCCCCAGGAATCTGTCTTGGGCCCGACGCTATGGAATCTAGCATATGACGGGATTCTGAAATGTGAATATGGGAGGGTACGGCTCCCTTCGCATTCGCAGACGATCTCGCTGTGCTGGTAGTGGCGCGGGACGAGCCAGATCTTAAATACCGGGTACGGAAAGCAGGCGGCGTCGTGAAGAAATGGATGACACAGCACGGACTGAAACTCGTGGCAGAGAAGACCGAAGCCATTATTCTGAAGGGGAAAAGGAACAGGCAAAGTGTAGAGCTACAATGTGCAGGAGCGTGTCTAATACCCAAGAAACACGTAAAGTACCTAAGAGTGACGTTGCACCAGAATGGAAAAAAGGGGGAGCACGTGCAGGTGGTGACCCGGAAGACTGCAAACAGTGCGGCTGCGTTGGGGAGGGTGATGCCCAACATTGGAGGACCCAAATCCGAAAGGAGGAGTGTCTTGCACGGTGTTGTGCAGTCGATCGTCTTCTATGCGGCACCAGTCTGGAGTGAAGCGGTAGGGATACGGACCTACAGGGGGCTCATTACACGAGTGGACAGAACAAGTCTGCTGCGAGTGGCATGCGCCTACAGGACTGTGTCTGCCACAGCCTTGTGGGCCATCACTGGGTGTGTTCCGCTGCATGTGTTGGTAGTAGAAAGAAAAGAACTGCATGAGAGAAGAGACCTGGAGCTCACTATGGCCGAGAGAAGACAGGAAAGAGAAAGGTCAATTGAAAGATGGCAGCAAGGATGGAACAACATGGAGCATGTGGCAAAGTGGACAAAGATGTTGCTCCCTAACTTAAAAGATTGGATGGACTGTGGTCATAGGCGACTGGACTATTTCCTGACGCACGTGCTCACAGGACACGGGTGTTTTATCTCTCTCTAGGTTTGGAAAGGCTGACACTGATGAATGTCTATACTGCAGATACCCGGACACTGTTACACATACGATGCTAAAGTGCAACAGATGTATAACAGATAGAAATAGAATGGAAAGAGAGACAGGTGTGAATTTTGTGGCAGTGCGAGAAATGATTGAGAGAATGATTGAAAATAAAACTGGTTGGACTAGCATACACAACTATATCCGTGTAGTGATCAAGAAGAAAGAAGAGGAGGAAAACAGCTGTACCAACGATAGGGGTGAGGGGGAAATATATTGTGAGTAGAAGGCAGAGGGAATAAGTTTTGACGAGAGGCAAATAGGTGAGATATATTACATGAGACAGATTGTGGGAAAGAAGCTCTAATAAAAAAAAAACAACAAAAAGCCCAATGTTGGGACCAAAAAAAAGGGGGAACGGGGAAAATGAAGGGCCTCCTTGCTTACAGTCTGTGGATAAATGAAGGTAAAGTGCTTCGGAAACGATGTCGACCTTGCAGCGGCCATTCCGCTTTCGGAGCGCTGGATGACATAGGAGGGTCTCGGTCTGGTTTAGCAAGTAGGCATTCGGCGTAGCCTCGGCGACGAGAGAGCGTTTTAAAGTACCTCGGGAACTATCGCTGGTACTACGAAGAATGAATCCTGCACTAAGGTCAGTCAGGCGGCGTTCTGGACTGAGGTGTCTTTTGAAGATTCCAGACCCCCCCTCTTTAAAGATGAAAAAAAAGTATCAAAAATGCTTAAAAGTTAAAGACAAAAAAGTTATGCGATAAAATATCCGTTGACCCACCGAAAATGGACGCCTATGACTGGTACTACACATTTACAATGGACGGAGTCGATTTATCTCTGGAAGATAAATATGTGTACCAATTTTCGTTTTGCTAACTAGACGCGTTCTGGAGGTATTTAAGAAAAACTAATTACAAGACGCTCCTTAGGAAGCATTTTCGGACTAGGTGAATTTGGTTAAATTGTCTTAAAATTATCTAAGGAATCTCCCGTATTCGTGTCGGTAGAGTTTCTGGACACCCTGTGTAATTATTATTATGTTCCACATAATAGACACCGTCTCAGTAATCTTTTATGTTGAATGTTTTGTATTATCATAATGCTGTTGCCTTTTCTACGTTATTTACTATTCTTTATTGGTTACATCTATTGTTTATTAAATATTCTCTGCACATCTGGTAGATGGGCTAATTGACCATTTCTGTAACTAATAAGTTATTATATTATATTAATATGTCAATTACAACGTCAAGATAAAATATATTTTTAAAGTATTGACAATTCAGTTCTGAGAACAATCCTCAGTGTTTACCAAAATATGTCAAATAAATTAAACACGAGTAAATTGCAGCTGCAATTATTTTCACATCGACATTTTCAAATCGACCCACTTAAAAATTTGTGATGAATCGTATTTCCTAAACCTGTTGGCCGATTAAAGTAATTTTTTGAACATGTTATAGCCTGATTCTTTAACAATACCACTGTAATAATATTGTTGCTAAACAGATAAATTTTCATTGTATACCGGGTGTACCAATCAAACTATGTTTTTTCTCAAAGTTCGCATCACCCTGTTCAATATTCTAGCATTTATAAAATACTGAAATTAAAACCCAACTATAGCCTCAGGTTTTCTTAACATTCTGTTTTTTGATTCATTCGTTTATGTTGGATAATAAAAAAGTTAGATACTTTAACAACTAGACATGTTCTTCATCAATACACGGTATTTCTAAATAAGTGCGACAAACTTTAAGGGGTAATTCTGCATGAAAAAATAATGACAGTTGGCTTTATAAACGTATGTCCGCAAATGTTTCGTTTCCGAGATACGGGATGTTGAATTTTTTCTTACAAACTGATGATTTATTTATTGCTTTAAAACCAGTTGAGATATGCAAATCAAATTTGGTAGGTTGTAAGAGATAGTTATTGCGGATTATTTGACATAAAATTGAGAATTTAATACTCACCATGGGCGTACATGCGGGTAATATGATAGGTCATATTACCCGTATTCGCGCCTATGGTGAATATTAAATTCTTAATTTTATGTCAAAAAATCCGCAATAACTATCTCTTAAAACCTACCAAATTTCATTTGCATATCTCAACTGGTTTTATAGTAATAAATAAATCGTCAGCTGCAATTATTTTCACATTTAAATGGATTTACGTCAAATATATACATATTATTAAATAAAAAATCAAATAGACATGTAACATAAAATATAATAAACTTACGTGCATAGAAATCGGCCCACTTAAAAACTTGGTCATTTTTTATGAATCGTATTTCCTAAACCTGTTGGCCGATTAAAGTAATTTTTTGAACATGTTATAGCCTGATTCTTTAACAATACCACTGTAATAATATTGTTGCTAAACAGGTAAATTTTCATTGTATACCGGGTGTACCAATCAAACTATGTTTTTTTCTCAAAGTTCGCATCACCCTGTGCAATATTCTAGCATTTATAAAATACTGAAATTAAAACCCAACTATAGCCTCAGATTTTCTTAACATTCTGTTTTTTGATTCATTCGTTTATGTTAGATAATAAAAAAGTTAGATACTTTAACAACTAGACATGTTCTTCATCAATACACGGTATTTCTAAATAAGTGCGACAAACTTTAAGGGGTAATTCTGCATGAAAAAATAATGACAGTTGGCTTTATAAACGTATGTCCGCAAATGTTTCGTTTTTGAGATACGGGATGTTGAATTTTTTCTTACAAACTGATGATTTATTTATTGCTTTAAAACCAGTTGAGATATGCAAATAAAATTTGGTAGGTTGTAAGAGATAGTTATTTCGGATTATTTGACATAAAATTGAGAAATTAATATTCACCATGGGCGTACATGCGGGTAATATGATAGGTCATATTACCCGTCTCGAACTGGTGACATTACTATTATTGTTGTTAGGTATTGTTTGGGTTTGTTTTAGATTGGTATTGGAGTTAGGTTGAATTTTGATAGTGTGCATTCTTTTTTTAATTAGAGGGTTGTAAAATTCTGGTGGATAATTATTGTTTTCTAAAATATTTTAAACTTTTTTCAGATTTTCGGAATGGTGTTGTGGGTGAGACAGCTTAATTGCTCTGTCTGTAAGACTGAAAACAACACTTCGTTTGTGACTTATCGGTGCATCGGTGTTAAAATTTAAATATCTTCCGGACCACACATCTTTTGTAAACCAGTTTGTATTTATAAGTCTGTAATTGTTATGGACACCAGTTCAAACAAACAATACATATCCCTACCCTATATTAATGGATTCTCCGAACAAATGTCGAAAATTTTGGCAAAATATGACATCAATGTTGGACATAAGTCATCTAAAACATCGGGAAGATACTTTTCAAAATTTAAACCCAAGGTTGCTAAAGATCAGCAGTCGGATATTGTCTATAAAGTAAATTGTAAAGACTGCAATTCAACGTACATTGGGCAAACACATCAATACCTACATAGAAGAGTTGTTGCACATAAACATAGTGTACAAGTCAACAAAGTAAACACCACAGCCTTAGCCAAACATTCCGTAGAAAATAACCATGGTTTTGATTTTGAGAATGTGCAGATTTTGGAAAAAGAACATAATTATAACCAAAGATGTATATTGGAGATGATTCACATAAAGAAAGACCAAAATTGCATCAACAATAAAACTGATATTAAGGATCTCTCCAACATATATTATAATTTGATAAATTGACTACATTTTGTAAACACATTCAAGTGTTGTCTACCTCAAAAAGTGGCCGCCTACATGGCTATTTTCATGTTTTATTTTAATACTACTATCATCTATAAGCAGCTCCACAAAGCTACACTTGTATTTTATCAGGGTTACATTTTGTCTAGCCAGAATATACTTCATCTACATAATATATTTCTCCTATCCGTTATCTTTCCCGGTATAATGATTTACCACAACACATATCTATCTCATTTCCCACAACAACCAGATACCCTAAGTTTCTTATTTTAACTAAGGTTAATATCTCATTCTGTTTGTTCATCCTTTTTTACAAAATGATCTTTGTTCATAACAGTATCAACCCAGCTTATTTTTAATATTCTTCTATACTACTCCAACGTGTCAAATGTTTCTATTATAATATTACAATATCTACTTATATTCCCTTTTTAGCGTCCAGGCCTATATTTCTTAATAATCCAGAAAATACATAAGATTTCAGTATTCATATTTGCAGTTTCGCAAATTCACATCATCCTTAAAAAATATTTTTCTTTTCTCTTATTAGTGAATGGTAATCGGATTTTTCTTATGTGTAATTCGATCTCTTGTATACATAATTTTTAATTTATGACCTGAAACCGTTTTGAAGTGTCTACATATGGTGCGAGACAGGCCAAATTTTTTCATTCTCACTTAAAACATCGAGAATGGTGCTTGCATTTTATGAATGTATATTAAAAGTGTAATGTTTTAATCATCAAAGTTTAAAGTGCTTATTGAAAATGGCAATGTAGCCGAAACGTTTAAGCAAAAATAAAGTGTTTTATTTTATCAGACCGATAGACCCAGGAATAAAATTCTTCTTAAAAATTCACGGTCAGGAAATATCAAACTATATATATATATATATATATATATATATATATATATATATATATATATATATATATATATACAGATATATTCTGTCAATCTGGCACCATTTTTAAGCAACACATGTCAATGTCGCACCCAATTTGACGATGTGGCACCCGATTTTGGGTGCCAGTACGACAGCGTGTATATTTTCGTCCTAGGAGAGTACAAGTGTTCCTAATGCAGAATATGTAAAAAACGTAATGGTGCCAGATTGACACTTTTCCAAACGGACATATTGATTTGTTCAGGCATTTTTCGATAGAGGGCGCTCTAGTATATACAACTGTATGTAGCTATATAATTTTAGTCAATTTGGCACCAATAAAAAAAGTGTCATAGTGGCACCATAAATCTGACAACCCCGCCTTTCCCTAATATAACTGCAATCAATGCAGATATATCTCCGGTTCTATGTAATAAAGTATTTTCAAAGGTGCCCTTTGTGTGCAGTAAATCAAAGTGAGTGCAATAAACAATAAATTGGATGTTAACATGAGAGACAGAACGAAAAGAATACTTAAATTATTAGACGACAAAGTACAAGATAATTAACCTAACCTAATTATAATAATAGTAATAAAGTATTAACCCTTTAACGTTTAGTTTTGGTATAGTGTTTAGTGTATATATTCGAAGCCACTAGAGAATACTCTAAAAGCATTAATTTTTTCCTTGTAAGAACTTAGTCATTCTATTGTAGAATGAAATGGAGAAACTAACGAGATTTTTTTAATGAAATATTTTATTTATTTGACGAAATAGAATCGCTAAGATATATAGTACAGATTTAAAATTTATATAAAGAGATATTCTAAATTATGGAATAAATTCATTTTATGGCCACTTTGGAGAAAAATCCCGAGACAGGTCGATTTTTAGTTTTAAAGTATGATTTTTTGACATACACTCACCGGCATAAAATTCCGCCGCCCAAAATTTTTGATGAAGTTTGACAATTTATAACTTTATTATTTGTGCTCCGATTTTTAATATTCTTGCACCAGTTGGTAGGTACATTTATTGATATCATTTGGTATTATTTCGCTAACAAAAAAATTTTGCTTGCATGGCATTATACAAGGGTTAATGAAAGCGTTGTATTTTCTCCTAACTTTAAAAAATTCTGTGGAAAAATGGAATAGCTGATTTTGTTTCATAGTCCTGTCATATTATCCCGGAGACATCACTAAATTTTTTTTGTATTATCCGATTATCTCTTTTCTTGTAAGAGCTGTACAATTTTTTGTAAATAAAAACACTGATTTACTCATAAAATAGAGGTTGGATTGATAAGATTAGAATGGTCCGCATGCAGTCCAGATCTCAATCCTATTGAGCATTTATGGGATGAATTAAAAAAAGATATTCGCCGTCATCCTAGGGCTTCAGAAAATTTGGTACGGTAACGGCCCTGGTAGAGGAATATCGGGCTATTCCCCAAGCAAGGATAACACTATTCGATGCTAAACAGATTGGGAGCAGTCGTTTCTACAAAAGGTGGACATACCCGCTATTGAATCGTTTTTTTGTTGTTAATTTTGTTTTGTTTTGTGAATTTTATTGCGTTTGATATTTTTAACTAAATAAACCTTCAAATCAGTGTTTTTATTTACAGCTCTTACAAGAAAAGAGATATTCGGATAATTCACAAAACTTTAGTGATACCTCCAGGATAATACAAACGGAGTATGAAACAAAATCAGTCCTCCAATTTTTCCACAGAATTGTTTAAACTTAGAGAAAAAAACAACACTTCAATTCACCTCCATATAATGCCATCTAAGCAAACAATTTTTGTTACTGTATTAATACCAAACGAGGTCAATACATGTACCTACAAATTGATGCAAGAATCTTGAAAATCGGAGTACAAATAATAAAGTTTAGATTGTCAAACTTAATCAAAAATTTTGGGTGGTGGAATTTTGTGCCGGTGAGTGTATAGGTATGCCATAATAGTAACGTCATCCATTAGGGCGTGATGACGCAATCAATAATTTTTTAAATGGGAATAGGGGTCGTGTAGTAGCTCATTTTAAAGGTTATTTAATTCTCTAGTCGGTAATAAAAATAAAAGTTTTAATCCTTATTTATAAAGGGTGGTCAACAAAATTATTTTTGAATTAAATTATTTGCTGCAAAAAGAAGAATGTATGCATTTTTTAAAATTCAAAATACATTCTACTACTGTCAGAAAAGAGAAAAAAAAATGTTTATTTGATAAACAAGCATTATTTTTCGCTTAAATTAAATGTTCAAACTGCCAACAGGTAGGTGAGTTGTTGTTTGACATTTAATTTATGAGAAAAGCAATGTTTATGTATGAAATAAACATTTTTTTTTATATTTTCTTACATAAGTAAAATGTATTTTGAGTTAAATAAATTACATGTCTAATTATATTCTTCTTTTTGAGTTAATTAATTTGTTTCAAAAAAATATTTTTTAGCCATCCTGTATAAATAATAATGTTATTGATTATATTACTGACTATATAATTGAATAACCTTTCAAATGAGCTACCACACGACCCCCGTTTCCATTTAAAAAAATCATCGATTACATCATAACGCCCAAATGAATGAATCACTATTATAGTATCAGGGGTGGCCAAACTGCGGCTCGCGAGCCACATGCGACTCTTTGAATGATTACTTGTGGCTCTCGATTGTACTTTCGAGTTATTTTTCAAATTTGTATTAAGTAGATATGATTTAAAAAAATTATTATCGTTCTATATGTGTTTCAAAATGTCTTTTAAATCACTGACAACAAACATGAAAGACTTTGTAACAAATTCCATTTCCATCCAAGATAAAAATGATATATTATTATGACACATTGAAAACTGCGCTAACGAACATTACATAAGAGTGGCTCAATGTAAAAGTCAGTAATCAACCGAATCCAGACCGATTTTTGATTTTTGTATAACTCTTGCTACGGATATAATTTGTAATTTGGATTAGGTACACATTTTACATTTTAGTCATTTTACTCGACTTAAAATTTTTTTTGCAACATTAAACTAGAAAAACTTAACGAGTAGGTATATAAAAAAGCCGGAGAGTATATTGACCGAACTTCAAAATAGATTTGAAGACTTAAAATATGTTAAATCGTCTCTTAATTTTTTTTCTAAATTCATTTGAAATGAACATAGTTCATAAAGTGAATTTTTTACCATTACCAATATATAACCCAAACAACATCTGTGGAATTAAAATTAATAGAGACGCAAGAAGACCAAGCTCAAAAATAAAACTATAAGTCGACGCCGAATACCGAATTTTGGAAATTTGTATCAGAATCCAAGTAGGTACCCTACAAAAGGATGATTGTCGAATTATTTCCAAATTAGGAACAACGTACTTGTGTGGACCATTTTATAATGCGTGAAATCCTAACACCTATCACTATTAACTAACCAGCAACTAAAAGAATTACTTAGAAGTACTGTCATATAGGTATTAATCACCAAATTGTAAAGAATTATATCAAAAGAAGAAAAACAAAAATGTAAATAAGTTTCAATATTTCGTAATTTTATTTCGGTTTCAGTAAGTAAAAGTTCTGTTAAAAACCATTGTAAATACCTTCTTTGATTGCGGCTCGCGAAAAACTTCAACTTGTGAAAAGTGGCTCGGACTATTAAGGAGCTTGGCCACCCCTGAATAATATGTCAAAAAATCATAATTTAAAAATAAAAATCGACCTGTCTCGGGATTTTTCTCCAAAGTGAACTGTTTTCGATAAATTGAATTTATTCCATTATTTTAAACATCTCTATATGTACAGTGATGAGCGCGCTAATAACCGGCAAAATCACGTAAAATTAGGAAAACATATTAGGTTGTGTGATAAAAGAAATAAAACTAGTAGATGTGGGAAGTTTAGCGATAAAAACCTATAAATTTACATTCTAATTACTGTTTCCCACCTTTAGACGTATCGCACGAGTTTGGCAACTGCCACTGTGAAAGTGACTGTTTTAGTTGACATACTCCTCTGATACATCTAAAGGTGGAAAACAATCAATAGAATTTAAATTTATACGTTTTTATCGCTAAATTTTCCAACTCTGCTAGTTTCATTTCATTCTATCTCACAACTTAATATGATTTCCATCTTTTGCGTTATTGTGCCGATTATTAGCGCACTCATCACTGTATACAAAAGTGACTACATATTAGTATATTAGTATATGTATACATAGGTACAGTTATTATTGTTGGGGTGGAAATTATAGTTTTTTTCTCTAGCTTTGAAATCTACAAGACCTGAAAGAATTGTCCAGTGGATAAGATCAGTATATCAAAAAAATATAGTTTTTATATACTTGGAAAGCAAAAGTTTTATAGAAAATCATATTAAAAAAATAAAATTTCTTTTCTAAAATTTAAAAGGTTGATCAACCCAAAATCTTTCTACCTTTTATCAAAGGTGTCACTGACAAGATTAGTAGAATTCTTACCCCTCTAAATATCAAAACCGTCTTCACTACTCACTCCAAGTTGTGCAATCTTGTCAGATCCGTAAAAGACCAAATCCCCAATGAAGACCATGGTGTCTACGAGATACCTTGTTCCAGTTGCCCACGGACATACATAGGACAGACAAACCGACGAATCCAAAACCGTATCTACGAACATTCCATATCTGTAAAACATTCCGACACTACTTCAGCCCTTGCCCAACATCATATTCAGACAGGTCACCAAATAGATTTCGAGAAAGCAAAAACCATCGCCCCTGTCCGCTCCTTAAAATCGAGAATCATCCGTGAAGCCATCGAAATTGAAAAACGCCCTCACAGCCTAAACACACGCGATGACGCCAAAAGACTGCCGGCAACATGGCGACCGCTGCTTCGGCGAATCCCCACGTCAGTCGATCCCACTCAGGCCTCTCCCGCGCATACAGTTCCCGCGCGCACTGAGAGTATAAAAGGAGCTACACAGGCGAAGACAGGTCGTCACTCGACACTGAGGAGTAGGCAGATTGAGACCTCAGTGCCGCTTGACCGTTCTCCTAGAGAACAAGACACTACTGGTACGTCACGAGTGAGGGGAGTAGGCAGATTGAGACCCCGAACTCGAACGGAACCATACCCCTCTTGATAATGGCTCCAAAAAGGGTGCCGAAACGTCGAGTTATAAATTCTCAACGCGGTTCTTCCCGAGAACTTAGTAAATTTCATTTACCTGACCGCGGAAATCTTTCCGAACATATATATATATATATATATATATATATATAACAAGGTTGTATTCTTGGGGAATTCAGCAAATTTTATGTGAAAGAAAACACTTTTTACTTGATCCAAGCTTTCTTACTTTTTTACTTTCTTACTTTCTTACTCATTTCCAATCCAGAAACAAAAAATAACACTATAGCGAGAGTAACTAATATTATAACTAACTATTATAACAAATATAAAAAATTTCCGAAAAAAGAAATCATTAATCGAAAGCCTTTTTGATAAAACCAAGTCTTTTCTTAAACAACATCCTGATATTTTCATAACCACTGCTGACAAAGGTAATGTCACAGTTGTTATGAATAAACACGAATATTTAGAACTTTCCAATAAAATTATAATTGAAAGTGGATCATATTCACAGATTAACAGAGATCCTACTGAAACCATACAAAGTAAAAGTAATGAATTAGTAAAATTACTTAAAAGACAAGGTTATATCGATGAGACAAAAAAGAAATCTCTTACTCGCTATAATGGTGTAATTCCAAAGTTTTACTCGTTGCCAAAAATACACAAACCTACCTTATCAGTAAGACCGATTGTTTCTTGTATAGGATCACCAACAGAATACTTAGGAAACTATATAACAGACATATTAACTAAAGCGTATGATTACAGCAACGATTATTTTATTAAAGACTCTTTTGAATTTTCAAACTCTTTTAACAATAAACAACTACCACCAGGTTTTATAATTGCAAGTCTTGATGTGGTATCTCTTTTTAGTAATGTTTATCTTGATGCCGCTATAAGGGACATCTCAGTTAATTGGCAAAGAATTGGATCTTTTTGTGATATTGACATTAATACTTTCATTCTGATAATAACTTTTTTGTTTAACAGTACATATTTTAGTTTTAATAATAAATTTTATAAACAGACTTTTGGAACTCCAATGGGAGCTAGTATATCTCCAATTATTGCAACGTATGTGATGGACAATATCCTTGATACAGTGATCCCAGTCCTACCTTTTAACTTATTTTTCCTTAAAAAATATGTCGACGACATATTTATTTCATTTCCATCAGAAAGATTAGATGATATCTTATTTTATTTTAATAGTTATGACCCCTATATACAATTCACCATCGAAAAAGAGGACGGAACTTACTCAGTCCCTTTCCTAGATACAAGAGTCATCAGAGACCCTATTAATAATATATTAAAGATAGATTGGTATAGAAAACCATGTACCTCTGGTAGATACATAAATTTCCACTCGTACCATAAATTTAGTATGAAAATAAACCTAATCAAACAAATGAAAATGAGAGTGTTGAACATCTCAGATCCTATTTTCCACCAAAAAAAACCTTAACATTCTTAAGGGACTTTTCATACAAAATGGGTACCCAAAACAGTTCATTTCCAAAAGTCTTTTTAATACTATGGATACTATCACAGAATCAGCAATAAATAGAAATAATAATAACCATATTAATAATAACACCTTAGAGATTATTAATGAAACATTAGATATATCACAAAATATCCCAAACCAAATAAACTCTAACACATCACAAGAAGAATCATCTAATAACACTAGATATTTTTCATTGCCTTACATAAGAGATATTACACCCTGTCTAACAAGGTTGCTTAAAATTAATGATAACATTAAAATCGCACATAAAAATGTACGTACTTTGGGCAACTTATATAATAAACAAAAAGACTTAACACCACAGTTATTAAAATCAAATGTGATCTACAGGATCTCTTGTGCAGATTGTGAGTTACACTACATAGGTGAAACAAGTAGAAAACTAAAAGATCGAATCACATCGCACAAGAGTGATTGTAGGTTACATCCAGAGAGGTGTGAACTTGCCACTCATGTCACCAACAAACAACATAATATGGATTGGGAATCAACCAAAATTTTGTCTAGTGAATGTAATTCTACAAAGAGAAAGTTTCTAGAAATGACATACATTGCCCTAACTCCTTCTTGTATAAACAAAAGAACTGATATCCAACACCTTAGTGTCATTTATTCCAATTTACTATCTAAAGATAAACCACCTTGAAATTAACAAATTGTAATATCCTTGTCTCCTTTACATTGAGATTGCCCTATCTCCTTCTTGTATAAACAAAAGAACTGATATCCAACACCTTAGTGTCATTTATTCCAATTTACTATCTAAAGATAAACCACCTTGAAATTAACAAATTGTAATATCCTTGTCTCCTTTACATTGAGATTGACCACCTAATACTAATATTTTAATATTATATTAGTATACTTAAAAATAAAAAAAATAAAAAAAAACTATATCTTAACAATAATAACTTACTATCAATCTCAAATGACTTTGATTACAACATTATAACTTTTGTTCAAATCATACTGGAGTTGGCTCAATACTTATTAATAACAAGACCATGGCTGAATAGCTTAAAAACCGATTTTTTATGATAAATCATTCTAATATTTCCTGCCTGTTATTTACTTGTGTAATCCGATCTGTCATAGTATATATATATTCTGTGATATTTTGTTTTTTAAAAAACTGTTTACAATTTAAAAAACAATTGTAGTTATCAATGTAAAAAAATATTTTAACCATCACTTTTTTAACTTCAAGAGACATTTTATGATTTTAATTAACTTTTTTACAACACCTTTTTGTGAACAACCACAACTTACTGTGAGTATATTAATTTATAAGGTCCTATACCAAAAAACTACCATCGTTTTTTACTACAGTCTACCCTGATGATGTAAACGATTCATTAAAGTTTACGAAAGCTTGGATCAAGTAAAAAGTGTTTTCTTTCACATAAAATTTGCTGAATTCCCCAAGAATACAACCTTGTTATATAACATTGTCAGCAAAGACTTCCCTTCTGGTCTCATTTATATATATATATATATATATATATATATATATATATATAAATGGGGTTGAAGTTTATTGGGTATCCAGCTGAATAAAACCAAGTGGTACTCTGTTTAACAAAACGTTATATTTCGCTGATTTTCATCAGCATCATCATTTTCAAGCTACAATATTTAAAAAATGGTACAATTTTATAGTATGATTTTTTACAATTTTTATCTTACCTAATTGAGGTTGATGGTAGTAAGATATTTAGATGACATCGAGATACTGCAATTTTGATAAAATGTGGGTTAAATTTAGTTAATTATGTAATAGGATTAATTAAAATTAGTTTTATATTGACAAGAATGAAAATTTTATTTGAAGTTGATTAATGTCAATCAGGTGAAGTACTAGATATATTAAATATTGAATGTTATTAAGTGTTTTATGTAGAAAAATAGTTTACTTATATATCGCTAATATCATAAAGGTTTATTTAATTGAAATTTAACATATCGGTTGTCTTTTAGTTTAAAAATTTAATATTATTTTTTATTATGCTAATTATATATTAAAAATGTGTTATAAATTTGATGTTATTTTTCTAATTGTAATAAATAAGCATAAATTTCACTTAGATGTTCGACGTCTGATCTCTTATTTATTAAGTTATCTGTTTGACTGATAAATGCCATCTCGAGGAATAGTCTTTTGTTAAGATTATTTTCTACTGCAAGTATTTTTGTTTCGTTGTAGTTCATTATATGTTGTTCATCATGTACGTGTTTTGCAAGGGAACATCTATCAGGGTATAATCTACTGTCACTTTTGTGTGAAGTTATACGGCTTTTTAGGTGTCTAGACGATTGGCCGATGTACTGTTTATTACAACTTCTACAAGGAATACAGTAGATTATGTTAGATAATTGGTCTTTAGGTGTTTTATCTTTAATTTTGGTGAAAATGGAACCGATTGTTAAAACTGTGTAATTAGCGATTTTAATATTATCATCAATTGATTTAAAAATTCGTGTAAGTTTAGGTGTTAAGTCTTGTATGAATGACAGTAGATTATACCCTGATAGATGTTCCCTTGCAAAACACGTACATGATGAACAACATATAATGAACTACAACGAAACAAAAATACTTGCAATAGAAAATAATCTTAACAAAAGACTATTCCTCGAGATGGCATTTATCAGTCAAACAGATAACTTAATAAATAAGAAATCAGACGTCGAACATCTAAGTGAAATTTATGCTTATTTATTACAATTAGAAAAATAACATCAAATTTATAACACATTTTTAATATATAATTAGCATAATAAAAAATAATATTAAATTTTTAAACTAAAAGACAACCGATATGTTAAATTTCAATTAAATAAACCTTTATGATATTAGCGATATATAACTAAACTATTTTCCTACATAAAACACTTAATAACATTCAATATTTAATATATCTAGTACTTGATTGACATTAATCAACTTCAAATAAAATTTTCATTCTTGTCAATATAAAACTAATTTTAATTAATCCTATTACATAATTAACTAAATTTAACCCACATTTTATCAAAATTGCAGTGTCTCGACGTCATCTAAATATCTTACTACCATCAACCTCAATTAGGTAAGATAAAAATTGTGAAAAATCATACTATAAAATTGTACCATTTTTTAAATATTGTAGCTTTCGTCTGATGATGCTGATGAAAATCAGCAAAATATAACGTTTTGTTAAACAGAGTACCACTCGGTTTTATTCAGCTGGATACCGAATAAACTTCAACCCCATTTTCATCTAAAAAGTCAGCTGTTATTTAAAGGATATATATATATATATATATATATATATATATATATATATATATATATATATATATATATATATAGTTTGAATATGATTCTTGAACCTTATTGTTATTGTTCACTGCCAACTTTACATGCAGGGTAAGTCAAAATGTTTTCTTAAATTTTGGTATTGTATCTTTGACGAAATGTTTTTTAGTCACGTAATGATCTTGAAAAAGGCAAGGATATTCCTGTCGAAACGTCGATTAAATGATATGACATAACATCATAGCCATCTCTTTTTCTTTGTGAACCTAAGCCCAAGAAACCCAAATTAAAAAATATATATATATATATATATATATTTATGTGAGATCCACTTCCTTAATTCCAAACCTGCGTTAATATCGCTAAATAATAAATATACTGTTTGTGGAAGTTTTTCAAATGGATTAGAAGTTACTAATTAAAATTATTTTAGACATACTAATTATTTCTTATAAAATAAGTCCAATAGCTGACTTTTGCATATATTTGCAAAAATTTTGTATGAATAAAACTAAACCAGGTCAAACTATTCACAAACACTTGATACCGGTCGTGCTCATCAATATTCTACAATTAAATTAATGTGTTCAGAAATGACCTCGCTCAACTTGTCCGGTTTCCTAATACCAGCTCTTAATTCTATTACGAAATGTTGGTCGTTTTCCACTTTAACACTATCTATCTATTTAACAGAAAAATTTAGAGATTTGGAACAAGCGATCGTTTGGAAATTTTCTATTACAGTATGCAATAACGACACTTGTGTGGCTTTTATGTAAGTTGTACGGGTATTACACTTACAATTTGCATAGTCTGAATACTGTATGCAAACATTGCAATATCGATCGCTTCATGTTCTATTATAACTCTGGTTTACCCTTAAATGTTAAATAAAATTAAGAAGCATCGCTCTCCTGGTGATGGTTAATGACGTTCTTACTTTAAGACCATAACAATATGTTAAATATTGTCAAATATTACACATACTACAATACATACATACTATACATACTACATACATACTATACATACACAAAACATAAAAATATAAACATAAAAATATTGTCGTTATCATAAGAGAGAAAATTTTTCCGGAAATATTTTCGACTGGTATGAAAGTTTGCTGCCTGGCAATTTTCGCGAATTAAATTTTGACAGTTAAATGGTCAGTGATTTGTGAACAAGTGAACAAACTTAAATAAAACTAGAAGAAAATTTTGCCGGTAAATAATTTTCTCTCGAATGATATTCGACAAGACTATTTCACGAGACAATTAATGCACCATATCAACAAAACATAACCTTTATTTATTTTTTAACAATATTAAATGTACAATATTATAAGCTATAGTAGTTTGTCCATTCTTTTCTACCAAAGCATGATTTTGTGTATTATTACTGACCTGTAGCATTTGGGAACTCGAAGATCCAGCTTAATTTCTTGTTCTGATATTTTCGATCAACTTCTGGTGGTGACTGGAATCCAGCTGCAGATAATATGGTTTTAGCGGCATTTGAGTGAGGCGTTAATTTAATTACCTCCTGTTCAGAAACACCTTGCTTGAACAAGGCTGACACAGCTGAAGATCGATGAGAATGGTTTGTTATTTTATGTTTTTTTGTGTCTATTCCAACAAATTAACTTTTTAACTTTCAAAAATCGGTATTTTGAAGGTTTTTCAATGTTCTAAAAAAATTAAATTTTGTAATTTTATGTCAACTATTTAGCTTTTTAATGGAGTGCAAAAATCGAAAAAATCGCGATTTTTGCACTGAATTGTTAATAATTAAAAAAGTCTCCGAACTCTGGGCAGAAAACTGGTAGGTTTTTATCCTATAGGTTTACAATAACTAAAATACTTATTCACCTGGAGTATTACAACCAACTTTCAGCAGCTGATTTAATGGCAGAATAGCCTTCTTGCAACAATAGCTATAGTTTTTCTTGCAGATGATAGAAATGTCATACCTATGCTTAATAGTTTATTATATTTAACTATTTAGATGGGAAATAAGCCGCAATTAAATTGAAAAAAATAATTTTATTAATTGTGGCTAATGTCCCATCTAAATAGTTAATTATAAAAATACCACAAGGAAATAGCTTAAGAACAACAGTGTATTATATAATTTGCTACCTTGGTTGCAAGGAACCTGTATCATTATTTGGTTAGTCCAAGACTGAACAAGTAATTGGACTTTGTAAGTCCTAGGTTTTCACCCAAAGTAATCGAAAGTAGAAGTAGAAGTCGATATTTGAACTCTTCGTGTAACTTTGCGTCGGTTGATTTACGATTTTACTAATTTTGAGTCATTGTTACTAAACTTTGGGTGATCATTGTTTAAACAGAAATGACTTCAAAACCGGAACTAAAGATTTAAACTCAACTTTTCAGTACGCTTCGATTGATGTTACATGTACTATTTCTGCGACTATAATGGCACTTCTGGTTAGAACTTTTTAACCGGAAATGATATAAAAACAAAAATTTTACATTTGTTCTTATTTTGCTAAGGCACGTCGAATGATATATCACTTATACTATTTTGGTGACTTTAAAATAGTACTTACGGTTGCAACTCTAAAACCGGAAGTCCGATGTCATATTTCTCATCTTTAATACCATCCATGGATTATAAGCTTTCGACACCTCATTTTTCATTGTATCTGTATTAATAACGGAGGAGTTGTATTTGGGGACGGACAGACAGTCATGAAACCGAAAGTATATATTTGTTCTCGTCTTGCGAAGGCACGTCGAATAATATATCACTTATACTATTCCGCTGACTTTAAAACAATACTGCTGGTCGCTTTTCTAAAACCGGAAGTCCTAGGTCAAATTTCTCACCTTTAGTACTGTGACGTTATTTTACGCCCCTAGTCGTCTAATATACAGGACTATTTATTATAATTTAAACAGACCCTTCTCGGACTGGTCATTTATTTGTTTACTTTTGTACTAGTGAATGCTTTTGAAGGGGGACCTTTTTAACATATACACACCTCGATAATTTTTTTTATTCTAGAAAATGTTGTTTATTTGATATTTATGTAAATAACCCTTCAATTGTTATTCTAGGAAAATATGTTTATATATTGTAAAAATTCTTCCGTAATAATCTTTATTATTCTAGAACATTGTAATAAGATATAAAAAGGTGCATTTGAATTAGTGAGAGTTCAGTTGTTTTTTTTTGTATCGCCGCGCGGCGGTAAATAAATTATTGTAGTAGAAAGTTGTTATAAATTATTATTACGTGTAAGAATTCTTAGTTATGTGTGTTATTAGTATTGTAAGTGCTTTAATAAATGTTAAGTGTTGTAAAATAAAATAATGTAAAGTAAGTCTTTTCTTTATTTAAATAGGTAGTGTCTAAAAATAAATATAAGTAATTTCAACATTAAACAATAGTGCCTAAAAATCAAATTAGAAAAGTCAATTAGGGTAACATTGGTGCAGAAGTGGGATAATAATAATTAATATAAATTCTCATTAAATACAGTGTGTGATCATGTCTTCCCAGTATAAGCCGAAGTTGAATATAACAAGGTTGTCTTCGTCGAACCGACGGATACAAAAATGGAGGGGAGCATTCAAAGACTCTATAGGGATACATTCCCAGAGCTGGCAGGTATCAAAAACGACTTTGACGTCCTAGAGAGCAGAACATCAGTACGGTCTAAGTCTAAGGCATCGGCGGGATTGGTACGCAAGGTTATAAGGGTTAATCTTACGTTGGACGAGCAGGTTCTCTGGGAGCGCCTGGAACAAATCCGAGAGGAAGTTGGCCCGGAAGCGGTAGTTGCGCTGCACCACCTTAGTTTTATTACGGTGGTCGGGCTCCAGAAAATGTGTGAGGTGATATTCCGAAATACCAAAGTCACAACAAACATCTATACCACTGCAACGAGGAAGGACCGCTCCACATATGGTATGATTGTGTCCAAAAAAGACACATCATACAAAGATTTGTTAAGCTCGGTCAAAACGGCGGTTAAGACCACGGGAGCCACAAAGTCAATCAGGACGCTGCGTAGTACCAAGGACGGTAAGCTCCTTATCACAATGGATAAGGACCAGGCCGCCCTAAACAGATTAGAGACGCCCTGACCAACAAAGGTAGTGGGTTACGCACCCTTCAGCTTGGTGAAGAAAATAAGACGGTAACCGTCCATGTAAAAGGCATGTCGGAGGACACTAGTAAATAGGAGCTTAAAGAAGCACTCGAGGTTTACACTGGTCGATGGCAAGAATCAAATAGAATCAAAGAGATGAGGCCATTTATAGGTAACACCCTAACGTCTACAGTCAACCTCACCAAACAGGCGGCTGATTCTATTCTCCAGAGAGAATCAGTAAAGGTGGGCATCGTCCGATGCCAGGTTGAGAAACGTATCCGGGTCCCCAGGTGCAATAGATGCTGGGCCTTCGACCACGCTCGGGATGTGTATGCCGGCCACGATAGGACCGGTACTTGCTATGGCTGCGGGGCAACCGGGCACGATACAGAGTCCTGTCGGGCTGCGGCAAGATGCGTCTTGTGCGATGAGGCGCACAGATGTGGCAGTATGGCCTGTCCTAAATTCAGAGATGCTTTGAGGATGGCCAGACAGACCGAAAAGCCAAAAATAAAAAAACAGGATATCCCGATGCCGGGCAATAAATCTGAAATATCCGTAACTGATTATATGAAAACCGTCTCCCTCGCTGATACGCCCAATGTCGGAGTAGATGTGGAAATGGAACCTTCCACATCGTCCTCCAGCCCCACACACACCGCGTCCCAGAATCAAGATCTGGGTGATGCTGCGGAAGTAGCACTGCCTTCGTCAGATATAGCCGGTCTAGTATAAGTCGATACTCTCCACCGACCGTTTAACCTTGAATTAAGACAAGGGTAAGACTCTGCAATGGCTTCTCTAGAAAAAAAAAGACTTAAAATACTCCAGGAGAACATCGGGAGGGCCAAAATGGCACACCATATGATTTATACTAAAGCCCTCGAAATTGGAGCTGATTTACTGGTTGTCTCCGAGCCAAATAAAAACATGACTAAGAACCAAGACTGGATTGCCGACTTGAAAGTTGATGTTGCCATATACCCCGTAAACAAGAACGTGTGCATCAGCAAAATCATAAAGAAAGAGGGTCATGTAATGATCAAAATAGATAACTTGGTAATCATCGTCTGCTATATCTCCCCTAACATAACTAGGGAGCGCTACCAACAACAGGTCGAAAGCATCATACAAACATCTCAACAATACAGAGACTTTATTGTGGCTGGCAAATCGATCATATGGGGGTCTCCTAGAAACGACAACAGAGGGGAGATGTGGAACGATTGTATATTTTTAGAAGACCTAGTAGTGCTCAATAATGGCAAACCGACGCCGACGTTTGTTAGAGGCGAAACACGAAGTCATATTGATGTTACCCTTGCAAGTAGAAATTATGCCAGAAAGTTGATGGGTTGGGATGTGTTGGAGGACAACCTCTACACGCATCATAGATACATCGTCTTCGAAACTGGAACTAAGGTCATGAAGATAGGAAGGAAAAGAATTACCTTCAACATAGAACGCTCTAAGACCGAAATAAGCAATCTAAAAGAGGATGTACTACTGACTTTCAAAGTCTCCGACGGACTATTGTCAACGCACATACTCTTAGTAGAACGCGTGAGAATATTACGTACACAGTCCCATACTGGTGGAACGACGAGATTCAGTCTAAAAGAGCTGAATGTTTTAGGTGTAGACAAACAGCACAGAGGTATAGGACCCAGCAAAATATCGACGATTACAAGCGTTCTAAGAAAGAACTGGGCAGAGAAATCAAAATGGCTAAGCGTAATTGTTGGCAAAATCTATGCACAGCGCTAGAAAATGATGCATTGGGAGAAGCATACAGAATCACAATAAAAACTTTGAGATCAGAAACCGCGTACAGCCTCTGTTCACAAAAAAGGAATAAAATAGCGAACATACTTTTTCCCACAAAGCCCCGTCAAACATTCGCCCAAGTCAACGTTACTGTTCGACCCGACGACTTCTCGGCGGAGGAAATAGCAGTAGCAGCAAGTAATATAAAAGTAGGTAAAGCAGCTGGTCCAGATGGTGTACCTCCAGAAGCGATTAAGCACATCATAGAAAAATATCCTGAAATAATCAGGAGGATTTTCAACGATCTCCTCCATAGGCAAGAGTTCCCCTACCAGATTAAACAGGCCAGATTAACGCTTATTTTGAAACCGAGGAAAGACCCCAATATAGCCAACTCATACAGGCCAATCTGCCTGTTGGATTGCCTGGGAAAATTCTATGAATATCTAATAAAGAATCGCCTGGAGGAGGATCTGCAAAGAAACAGAAGTATCTCTCATAGACAGTACGGATTTAGAAGATCCAGATCCACAATAGATGCGGTAAAGGCAATAACTGACACGGTCAAAGAAACGAGGAAAAGATGGGCCGTTCTTGTGATGTTCGATGTGAAAAACGCATTTAATTCAGCCAATTGGGGTCACATCGTCGAAGCTCTGGAAAAGTCAAGAGTGTCAGAATATTTAGTAAATATAATTAAGAACTACCTTAATGAAAGGTATGTCCAGGTGGCGAAGCCTAAAGACCTGCAAACCACAGCAGGAGTATCGCAAGGACCAAGTCAAAGCTATTATTTTTATTTTTGATTAACGTTCTGCGTTAAAGGTTTTCACTGATTTTTTATGTTTAATAATGTTAATCAAAATTAATTGATAAACCAATGATATAAATTCAGATTAAAACAAGACAGACGTAATTTTTTGCACGGCTAGCTTTGATCCCAATAATTGTGGATCGCTCGTTACATCTTCCATTCGTGTAACCTTCTGGCTAGGTTTTTAGTGTTAATCGTTTAGACGATTTTCATGTCGATAGCCACAAAACGTCTATATTTATGTTAAGTTAAGAAGCTTACGGGAGCCAACAGAATCAAAGAACATCAAACGAAAAATTCACACGAAGATTAACTTGCATGGATGACATTCGACAAGTTAGAGTCAGTTTTTAGAACGGTTGTCACACAACGATTATAACAGTATATTATGCAACGAGCATTTAATGATGGTCATTATGAAGCGAGTATGAGGGATACGAAATGAGCCGTATGCGGCGAGTTTCGTATAGAGTACGAGCTTCATAATGATAATTAAATGCAAGTTGTATACACTATTTTTTCTATGATCATTCACAACAAAAATATATTTAAATTTATTAATTTTGTAACACAAATAAATTCAGTAGTTTGTCAGTTTGACGGTTTGTTTACATATTGATAACTGTCAAAGTGTATGTATTTGACTCGCCATTGGTCACTGTGCGTGTACCACCTTTATCGCGAATGCCATATCGCGATTCTATTGGTTAAAAATCTGTATGAAAAACTGCTGTGGGAGCACGCAAAATATAATTCTATTTTAGTGACGTCACGTTGCCTAGCAGCCGTAGATTCTTGCATTGTGAAATTTGATTTTGTGACGTCAGCAAAATAGAATTCTGTTTGGCGTGCTCAGGAGCCTGTATCATAATGAAGTTCATTATGATACAGGTAGTGACATCATAATTGATATAAACTGCTCGTCAAAAGTTAGGGATATAGAAAATTCTGCTGAATTTTTATAGTAGATTTTTTCGTGAACAGATTAACGGATTTCGCTAATTTTTTTTTATTATTTTAGAATTTTCTTTAGTATTTACACAGTTATACAAAGGTTTACTCAAACTTTTTTTTTTGTACTTATACCGGGTGGAAGAAAAGAAATGTTTTTATATTATGTTAAGTTTGAGACGCCCTGTAGGGAGGACGACGTACAAATGGGAGTATATATCGAAATCGTATTGTAGTCTTATGTTTTGTGAACATTTTGTTTTTTGAATGTTCCTGATATCTTTAGAAATAAAAAAAGTAGACGATTTTGTAATTTAACATGCGTTTTAACCGAAACAAAAGTTTGAGACACCTTGTAGGGAGAAAAAGGCACAAAGGTGAGTATACCTCGATATTTTGTTGTAGTCTCATATTTTGTGAATATTTTATTTTTTTAATTTCTCTGAGATCTTTAATAACAAAGAAACTACAAGATATTACTCTTTAATATGTGTTTTAACTGACGACATGCGTCACATCACACATGTGAAACATAGAAAAACATATATTAAAGAGTAATACCGTCTAGTTTCTTTGTTATTAAAGATATCAGAGAAATTTAAAAAATAAAATATTTATAATATCGGGGTATACTCACCTTTGTGCCTTTTTCTCTCTACAAGGTGTCTCAAACTTTTGTTTCGGTTAAAACACATGTTAAATTACAAAACAGTCTATTTTTTTTGTTTCTAAAGATATCAGGGACATTCAAACAACAGCATGTTCACAAAACATAAGACTGCAATATTATTCTGATGTATACTCACATTTGTACCTCGTTCTCCCTACAGGGTGTCTCAAACTTAATACAAGACAAACATATTTTTTTCTTCCACCCGGTATAAGTACAAAAAATAAGTTTGTGTAAACTTTTGCACAATTGTGTAAATACTAAAGAAAATGCTAAAATAAAAAAAAATAGCGGAATCCGTCTGTTCGCGAAAAAATCAACTATGAAAATCAGCAGAATTTTCTATATCCCTAACTTTTGACGAGCAGTTTATTATAGTATGAGAATAGAAAAAAACAATATTCATAAAATGCGTTGTCCTGTTATGAACTATGTTCCGAAAGGTCCCTTACAGAAACCAATATGGAGACTAAAAGTCAAACTAGAAATATCCGGAATAAGGCTGACAGGAAAATATAAAAGTGGATTCGCAATACGAAAAGGATTTACTCTATTTATAGTGCTGAAGCTTGGATATTCTCTGAAAGCACATCCAAAAAACTAAGTAGACCGACGCGCGACGGAGTTAAAAATATCGAGGTTGCTACGGAACTTCTGAATTTCAAAAATGTTAAAAATATATTTTGAAACTAGAAGTTTCACACTCACACGGCAATAGAAATCCCGGGAGCAAAAGAAGAATATAAATGAAATATGATAAATATCTAATAATTAAACTATATTTCACACAAAGGACTAATCCGTCTCTGTCTGTGTTGCGTTATAAAACTTGAAATACCAGTTCTATTTCTTATAAAGTGGTACTGAGTTATTAATGCACGTCTTGTATCTTCCTCTGTTTCTTTATCTTTGTTTCCATCTTTTTTATTTTTTAAAAGTCAACACTCGTTCCGCTTACCAGCAGGAATCCATGCTTGTTAACTTGAATTACTGGTTCCATGACATCTCGTAACGAGACAGTTCGTAACCGGACAACTAGTAACGGACAATTCGTAACAGCGACAGTTCGTAATGGCGACACTTCGTAACGGTGACAGTTCGTAACTATACAAATTCGTAACGGACAATTCGTAACGTCCAAATTGAATGATTCTGTTTATTTATTTTGTTAACGTGGAAACTAAATGTTATTACAGTTATAAATGAAATTATGTTTATCAATTTAACGAATCAGTATCAGGATAAATATTTTTAAGGCATTTCATATTTCGTGTTTCAGAATATAATAAAAGCATTTAAACCAAGTATTAAAGTATTAGAAGCCATCCCTCGTATCAACTATAATCGTTGATTGAATACCCCAACGCTCTAACCAATCACAAGGTTTATTATAATAACAGGTAATTATAATCTTTCCTTTACAAACTACTAGAAAATTGGGAATGTCTAAAGACGGTTGTTGGCTTAAAGATTTCACGAATTACTTTATTATTAATATGTCTACGTATATGCAAATTTAAGGAACAATAAGAGGGATAAACTTTTAAAAATATTGTTAAAAGTTTGTATGTATTTAAATATTTCTTTGCTTTTAAAAACTTTTAATATTTATTCTGAAACACGAATCATAAAATGTGTTAAACATGTTTATCCCGGTACCGATTCGTTAAATTGAAACATAACTTCAATTATAACTGTAATAACAGTTAGTTTCCACGTTAACAAAAATAAACGGAATAATTCAATTTGGACGTTACGAATTGTCCGTTACGAATTTGTATAGATACGAACTGTCGCCGTTACGAAGTGTCGCCGTTACGAACTGGTAAACAATTGTAAAAAATCCAGGTCCGGCTTAAAAAATATTGGAAAAATGTTCCGACCCCAAAACAACACCATGTACATTAAATTTTTTTAAAATGGATTTTTCTGTTGAAAAGAGGATAAAAACTAAATTCAGTGGTATACTTTCAATTTTCGGCAAAATAATTTTTCTGATGAAATTTTGAATTTGAATTTGGAAATTAAGTGAATTGCGAGAGCTCTAAGTAGAAAAAAATTGAAATACAGCTTACAACTTGTCAACCTCACTGTATATTGATTTTATATTTAACACGCGAATATTCTTTTAGGTGTCCAATCAATTAATTTATTTACAATTATAAAAAATCCAGGTCCGGTTTAAAAAATATTGTGTAAAAATTCCGACCCAAAAAAACACCTTGTATATTAATTTTCTTTAAAATGGATTTTGCATTTGAAAAGAGGACGAAAAACAAAATTAGTGGTATACTTTAAATTTTCGGCAAAATGATTGTTCTGGTAAAAAGGACATCGCACACATCTTATGGAAAATATAATGTCACTCAAATTCAATAAAATTAATACGAATACTCTACGAATACGAATATACAACTCCATATTTTCAATAATAAGAACAGAAATTGATATAAATTAATCTGAAATCAAATGGATACGTACATAAGTTAGAGAGAGAAAAAATATTTTATAATACCCAAATTGTCGGTACTCCATAAATCAGCGGATTAGTTTTACTAATCCGCTTAGGCCCAGCGGGGTTTAAGCTCTTTTGAATAGCACCCAGAGCAATAGTGATTGTAACTGACACTTTTACTGACTAAAAAAATTTGATTTCGATAAACTTTAATTGCAATTTGCGCCGTAATTAATCATAATTAAGAGTTGGCGCAATGATAAGATTTGACCGTTAATTTAAAACGAATCTATTCGTATAAATTTTATTGAATTTGAGTGACATTATATTTTCCATAAGATGTGTGCGATGTCCTTTGAATTCTGAAATTATGTGAATTGCGAAGCTCAAAGTAAAATAAATTAAAATATGACTAAATTTTAATTAATACCATTATTTAATCTAAATTGGTAAAATATTAACATTTGCACACATAACAATAATTTTTGATGACCCCCTCTGTGGCTCAGTGGTAAGAGCGCCTACCTTTGGATCGAAAGGTCCGAATGGCCGTGAGTTCGAAACTCACCAGGGTCAGAAACATCGAGATAGGAGGGGAGTGGAGGAGATGTCACGTGACCAAAAGTGTGATCACTCCGCCATTTTGCTACTACAATTTTGTCATACCACGTCAAATACTTGTAGTTTGTGCTTGGGTTACTGAATTCGTTTATTTCGCAGTGTTATTTAAGTTTTATTGTTTTTTGTGTGTTACAAACTAAAAAAGACAATGGTATCGTGCGCTAAGAGAAGTTGTAATCATAGAGCTGGTGTGGATAAAAAGAAAACGTCTGGAATAACATTTCATAGGTTAGTATAAACAACTAACAGAGCTGTACTAAATTTTTTTCTCTTAAAATAACATTGTATATTATAAAAACTTTTTAAGTATTTATAGCTCTTCCTTTATTTAGGTATAACATTTAGTTTTGTATGGTTCTTTAGAATAATGGGTTGATGTTGTGGATGCCTAGAAACCAATTGTTAGTTGCTCAAATTTTTATAGATAAAAATCAGCTTATAAAAGCTGGGGTCAAATTGTTTAAAGTACAGAACTACCTGGAAGGTTTTATAATTAAAGATTAAAACAATTGCTTTATTAATAGTTTTGGCTTTGTCTTAACCCTTAAATGCCCAACATAGGTTCCATGTATGTTCAAAGGTGGGTAAACAATGTTCACCTCGAAAATAGCTAATATATTTTATTAACAGTTGTTACAAATGTTAGAAATAGATTAAACTTAAGGATCTTATGCTTAGTAAACACAGCATTTTCTAAACTAATAATATAAACGATGTACAAGTCTTAAAAAGAATTACCATGTACAGCTGGTTCCTAAAAAACATAATGTGGATTATGTAACTGCTAACGATAAATTATATAAAAACCTTTAGTTATAGAGTTATAAAGTTTTACCAAGGCTGGACATTTTGTGCAAACTCATTTTTAAGATAACCCAACTTACGAGATCACTTTTATTTTCAAAAATATCCGTAGAATCAAATTAACATTTGATAAAGTGCCATCTTTATAACAATAAATAGTTTTTGAAAAATTTTGGAACACATAATAAATATGTTACTAGGGAATATGCATAGGTGCATATTTTTTACCTTGGGCGTTTAAAGATTAAGTTAAATAATCTTAACTAGATAAAATGTTGTTTTAGGCTTGCTTTGTACCTAGTAGGTAAATAATTAGTCCCATATTTTAATTTTAGATTTCCAAAGGATCCAGAACATAGAAAAAAATGGAGGAAAAACTTTTGTAAATAGAGGAGCTTGGGTACCTACAAAATATAGTGTGTTATGCTCTAAGCATTTCTCCGAAAAATACATTGACCGAACCTCCAGATCTCTTGTTAGATTAAGAGATAATGCTGTGCCTACTATTGATCTTATGCAGGTAATTAATAATGTAATTTAAAATAGAAAATTACAACTGTTTTTTCTACCTGTCTTTGTGTTTTCTACCAATTGTAATACTTTTTTGCTTATTCATTGTTCTTTAGAAATTATTAGTATGAATAGAAATATTATTAATTATAATAAATAATAAATAAATAATAACCTATCAATTACCTACATTGAATAAATATCAATTACTTACCTACAATAAAAGGTTCAAAAAATAGTTATTTATGTACTAAGTCAGTAAAGTGACTCATTATCGAATATAAATAACATAAATAACAATAATGAATGACCGTAGTAGCAGTTAGGGGTATTTTTTTTTTCATTATGTTACAAAATATTGCCTAATATATGAAAAGTCAACAGTTTTGCAAAACGGGGGTATTTCAGAACTGTAAACTTGTTTTTGTTAATAATAGACACTTCCATCTGCCTATTTCCAAATTTTCATCCTTGATTTATTTTTTGGGGTCATAGTGTTCTTTAACCGGGCTAATAGTTGATATTGTAAATTAAAATATAGATACAGTCAGAAAAATGAAAAAATACCCATGAACGATCACATCAATTGCATATTATTCAGATTATTAACAATCTATCTCTCTCGTTTGTTATTATAGGGAGCGTTCAAGTATTACGTAACGTGATTTTTGACCCCCCTCCCCCTATGTAACGCACTTTAATGGGCGTTTAACTATTGCAATTTTTAAACATTTTTAACGCCCCCCCTCCCAACCTGCGTTACGTAATACTTGAACGGCCCCCTACAAAATATGTGATTGATGTGATCGTTCATGGGTATTCTTTCATTTTTCCGACTGTAGGTACATACGATTTAATATTTCATGTTATTTTCAGAACATGGATCAGGAACAAGTGGTAGAAAATTCCACATTGAACCCACAGCCTGGTACTTCTGCAGATGGAAATCTGCAGTTAGAATCAGAACTTCGCCCAGAGCGAAATTCAACAGCGTCCTTTTATGGTCCAAATGAAGTAGTGACACCACGAAAGAGAAAACTGCATACAAAACTAGCACATACTTTACATGTCAGTAAAGAAAGAAAAAGAAAACTAATTACAGCGAGAAGAAAACTCTACCGTCGTGAAAAACGTATAGCAAATTTAAAAGATGTCATCACGGATTTAAAGAAAAAAAGATTTGTAGCAGATGAGCATTTGGATATAATTTCCAAAATTGGTGGACCCAAAGAATTGTTTTTAAGACAATATAAAAAAGCAAATAGGATAGCACAACCCCAGAAGTATTCCGAGGAGTTAAGAAAATTTGCTTTGCCATTACATTTTTACTCTCCTGCTGCATACCAGTATGTTCGGACTACTTTTAATACAAGTCTACCTCACACACGGACTTTAAGTAGGTGGTACCAAACAATTGATGGGGAACCAGGCTTCACAATTGAATCATTTGAGGCCCTACGCCTAAAATGTGCTGGAGAAAAAGACCCAGTTTTTGTAGGACTGATCATGGATGAGATGAGTATCCGCAAGCACGAAGAATGGGTACCATCAAAGAGCAGAAGTTATGGTTATGTAGATATGGGCACTGGGGCAGTACAAAATGATCTCGCAACGAATGCTTTTGTTTTGTTATTAAATTGTATTAATGGTCACTGGAAAATTCCTATCGGATATTTTCTAATCAATGGCATGACAGGGGAGCAAAAAAGAGGTATTATTATTCAATGCCTAAACAAATGCCATGAAGTAGGAGTAAGAGTAATTAGCTTGACTTGCGATGGTGCTCCTGCTAATTTAGCAATGGCAAGGAGTTTAGGATGTATTCTCCAACACAACAATTTAAAAACATATTTTAAACATCCAAGCACAGGTGAAAATGTAGCTTTTTTCTAGACCCTTGCCATATGCAAAAATTAGTAAGGAATACACTCGGTAGACATGGCTCTATGGTAAACAATAAAGATGAAATGATTTCTTGGGGGTATTTAAAAGAACTAAATACCTTGCAGGAAAATGAATCATTTCATCTAGCTAATAAACTACGTAGCCAACACATTGCTTACTGGAAGCAAAAAATGAAGGTAAAACTAGCTGCACAGGTATTTAGCGAAAGTGTAGCCAATGCTTTGCAATTTTGCGAAGAAATAAATTTAAAGCAATTTGTTGGTGTAGGTGCAACTGTTGAATTTATTCTGATAATGAATACTTTATTCGATATTTTAAACTCCAGGAATATGCTGCAATATGGTTTTAAAAAACCCATGTTTGAAAAAAATTACCAACAGATCAAAATTTTTTTAGACAAAGCAGATGTTTATTTAAGTGGTTTAAAAACCGCTAAAAATGGTGTACTAATGTTGGACACAGATAACCATACAGGATTTTTAGGGTTTAAAATATGTATTGCCAGCGTACAGACAGTTTACGAAAACTTAGTTAAAAGCAGTCAACTTAAATATTTTCCTACACATAAGATTAGTCAGGATCACATTGAATTGTTCTTTGGAAACATTAGATCACATGGGGGCCATAATAATAATCCTTCTGCTCGGCAATTTCAATCTGCATACAAAAAAATGATATGCCATGTAGAACTCCAAGACAGTTTTAGGGGTAACTGTATTCCTCTGGAACAATTAAAAATATTAAGTTGCAATCCAGTACAGCAAATAAATAATTCAAGCAAGGTTTTCAGATTGTATGAAAGTTCAGAAAGTACACAAGATGAAATTTTGCTTGAACATGATTATTTGCCAGATGTACTTTCCGAATTTTCCATATATGTAATAACATATATTGCAGGAAATGTAGTACATTCGTTAAAAAAACAAATTTCTTGTGATGATTGCAAAAATGTATTATCTAATGACACAAAAGATTTAAAAATATTTTCTTTTATTAAAAAAAAAGAAAAAATTAATTTACAATACCCCTCAACAGACGTAATAGAAATTTGTGAAAAATGTGAACGCATAATTAAAAGTAAATTTCCTGATATTGCAGATTTTTCTGTACAATTAGCAACTAATTGTATTTTGAAACAATTTATAGATAGTAAAGTATTTTCTAAATTAATTAATCACAGCTTTGACCAAGATCCTTTGGATAACCACCGTGTTTTGTTAATTAAAGCTGTGGCTAATAAGTATATTAATATTAGGTTGCATTACTTAAGTAAAAATAAAATAAAAAAATCAGAAAGTATCCGCCAGAAACTTCATAAACTGATATTATTTAAAGCCCAATGATTAAAATAATTAGGGTATAATATAATTATCATTATTTTTTTATATAGATAATTGCATCGATCAAATGGCCAATAGCGACAAATTAATAGATTACATTACAATTAAGTTTATTACATTTTGTGATACTTGTTAATTTAGAATAGTGTTAAAATTACAATCTGCACCTACATCTTATTCGCGGTGTGCAAGTACTTGGAAGGGAAACGAGAAACGACCATGCGCGAGTCGCAGAGAAATATTGCAACTATCTTAAATAATTCATATTGTCAATTGAAATTGTCAAATTGACGTATATTTCATACCTTCTGTCATTGAAGCAGAAAAATTATATATTGCTCCACAATATTGATATGATATGCAATTATTATATAAAGGTAAATTTAATTAATTGTAGGACTCACATATGCAACCCATTCAATATTTTAATTAATTGTATTTTGCTTGCAGTACTGCATTTTAATAACTAATTTTATTTACTACAGACAATTGTTTATGTTTTGATAACATAACCTGAATCTAATTTTTTCTTCCTATTATTTTTTGGGCTATGGCCTTGACAATTATCCAGTAACCAGGACTAATATAATTGGACAATATAATTAAAAGTGCGAATAAAGTTACAGAGCGTAGAAATAGGGGTCGCTTTGCCGAACTTGCATGGTCCCAATAGAATCGTTACTTCGTTGATTATTATAGAGGGGACATTCACATAGTATGTGTTTTATTGTTAGTGTCGTATAGGACTTTTCATCGACTCTCATTTGTTTCGAGCTTCTGTCATATGTTGTATAATCTGTGTATAATATTCATATTATATACAGATTATAGGTACAACATATGATAGAAGCTCGAAACAAATGAGAGTCGATGAAAAGCCCTATTACAAGTTTCACGCCGCGGCTATTTGCATTTTTTAATTAAGTAATCATGCATAAACTTTGACCAAGTCTGAGTCTTGATTTTTTTATACTAAGCTGTTTTTTATACTGGATACAAATTATTGTGCCCACGATTTTTTAAGTTTTTATTGTTAACTGAGCCTTAGCTTTAAGTTTTTAAATTCCATTTTATTGTTAAATGTTTTGTAATTATCATTTGTTAAAGGCTTTTTTGAAAGTTTCGATCGATACCTTACATTGTTCATTCCACCAAAGAACTGGTTTATATTTTGTAATAAATGAATTTTTCTTAATGGCTACCTCGGCTGGCTGCATCTTTTAAATCCTGAAAAAATTAAAGCTGTATTCTTTAAAACAAACCGAGGTCCAGACACACCTGACAATATTAAACTAAATGAACATCTGATACCCTTTTCTGAGTATGTCAAATGCTTAGGGGTTTGGATTGACTAAAACTTAGATTTCACATATCATATCGAGAATCTGTGCAAAGAACTAAGCCGAGCTTGCTATGATTTGACAATTCTTGTAAAAAATGTTAACATCAATATAGTAAAGTGTTTTTATTTTTCTAATTTTTATTTGAGAGGTCGATCATATTCTGGGGAGATAGTAGTCCTTTTAACGAAGTTTTTGAAATATCAAAAAGAGTAGTATGTATCATGAAGCAATTAAAATACTCTGAATCAGGCAGGAGCCATTTTAAATCGCTAAAGTTACTCACTATACCAGCTTTATACATATATGAGTGTCTCAAACTTGTATATACCAACAAGCAGTACTTCCAACCATTTTATGTATCTCACAACTTTGACACCAGAAATAAGTTTAACTACAATATCCCTTATCATAGGCTCACATTACTGAAAAAGGAGCTTTTTATGCAGGTATACAATTCTACAGTCATCTACCTCTACGCTTGAAGATATCTGATGATATATCTCCATGATAAAAAGTGAGATGGTAAGCTTTTTGTGTAAATTAGAACCATACACAATTTTTATGAATTGATTTAAATTCGATTTTTATGAACTATAAACTAACATATCTAAATGTACCTATATAAACTTATGTAAGTAGTGCATTTGCTAATTATTGTTTTTTTTTTATTTTTATGTAAATGTATAAAATGTGTCATAATTTTAAACCTGTATCTTTGACTGGCTTTATACATTTCTTTTTTGTTAAAACTTTATGAAGGTTTAAGTGTAATAAATTTCCAGATTTAGCCATACGGCTCACACTCCCTCTAATGGGAAAATTGACTCATCCCAGATACCTAGAATATTAAAAGGATTGAGCTCTAGTGAGAGGTGGTACTCTTTCCGTGTTATCGAGCCCTAGGTGACTTGATACGCTGGAGTATCTCTAATAATAAGAGATTACATAACAAAAACTTTTTAGACTACTTTACATTGAAGGTTAAGTTTTTTTATAAATTCATTAAAGAATTGTATTAAATTAAGTGATTAAATTAGCTGCCAGTCAAATATCCCTCAGCCATACTAAGGACATACCAGTTATACCATATTGTTCAAGCACTGAGATAAGTAACTCATGGTAACTGTATCAAAAGCTTTTTGTAAATCTAGTGATACAAATACACAGCTTAATCCTTTGTCTAAGTTACTATATATATATTTATATATACATCTGTAATCAAGTCGGTAGTTGCAGACACTTTGCTGGAATTATGTCTGAAACCATATTGTCTATTAAACCAAGCACCAGTTGTATTCAAGAAGTTTACGATTTGAAGATTTACACATGATTCCAATATTTTTGGCATAGCTCTTAAGAGAGATATTGGCAGATAACTTCCTAACTGTTTTGAGTCTCCTCCCTTATAAAGTGGTATCATTATTGCCATTTTCATACAGTTTGGGATTGTTCCAGTGACAAGAGAAAGGTTAACTAATTTAGTTATGATCGGTAAAAGCTCCTCCTCAAACTCCCTGATAATATCAACACCAAAGCCATCCCAGCTAGGAGATTTTCCTTTTTTTAGTTTTCTTACAACCTCTTGAACATTGATTTCTAAGACTTGTTGTTCACTTGTGACATAATGTTGTTCTCTCTACAGCACCGCGTGGATGTTTTTGTGCCTTTATTAAGTGCTCTTACTTTTCGATGAAGACACTCTATAGCCGTTTTTGACCACTTTCTAATACCAAATAAGTAGCTAAGCGCGAAAAAGGCGTCCATATTCAATGTCTTAAACAAATTTTTACTACATATTAAGATATGGCCGATTTAGCTGTCTCACTCTTCGTATGAACTAGGAAGTTAGTTCGGTTTTCATTTGTTTATGATCATAATTTTCCGTGCTTACTTTACTCCGAGATATTTAAATATATATGTTAATAAATTTTATTATTATTATCATCTAAGGTGGTGTTGAAGAAAGTTTCTATGTCTGTATCAACATTGTTTGATATTTTAATGTCTGCCATATTTTTCTATGATATTTTCAAAATGTGTCCAATTTGCTTCAGTTGTTTTCCACTTAGCGGCGTGCTTTTCATTTTTGGGCTCGAACATGTTATTTGTGATCACTACTGGACGTTTTTTGGCTTTATATGTGCTCCTGGTAGTATGAGATAATTTTGAAGACATCCATCTTTTGAAGAAAATAAAATAGTTTGTTCAGTGCTTGGGTATGTTTGTTGAGTTAGTATTCTTAAATAATATTTAGCAGTGTTGGAATGTTGTGGGAGAACTATTTACATTGGTTAGTTTGTAACTAGGGAATCTGTTTTTGATGTTTAAAACCGATACTTTTAATCAAACTATGATTATGTGAAAGAAATACTTAAAGCACTTAACAAATCACTGTAAACTTCTTTGATATATCACTTATAATTATTTTAATGTCCGACTGGTATATTATTGATATAATGCCCTAAGGCGTTATTTTGAAAAATAACGCCCTAGGGTATTAAATTTAAATAACTACTTAAATACTGCCAAGTTGACAAATAGCAACCTAACTAAAACTATGGTTACCACAATTACGTTACGACTATTGCTGGTAAATGTACTTATTTGAAAATTAATTCATTCAAATTTTTTGCATATAAAGAATAATTTAGTCGGACATTAAACGTTGAAGGCACCATGGTTATTATAGATAATAACTCTTTCGGTTAACGTATATCCCTCGGGCCAAAGGCCCTCGGTATATACACCATTGACCTCAAGCGTTATTATTCTTATAATACCCTTGATACCTTAATAACTAAAATTTATACTTTTCTATAGGGCTTTTCATCGATTGTCATTTGTTTCGAGCTTCTGTCATATATAGTGTAATCCGTATTTATTAATATTATACAACATATGACAGAAGCTCGAAACAAATGACTGTGAATGAAAAGCCCTATTAAAAATCTGTAAAAAGTTGTGGAGCTCGAATTAATTCAAATTTCGTGCCTGGCATTCAGAACCGCTCATAATTTTTATTTGTACTCTATATTTTTATTATTATGTATTATAAGAATAAATAAATATAAATTGTATAAAAACAAATACAATTATCAAAAATAGATTTTTTCTTTTATTTATAAAATAATGTATGAAAACATCAATAATCTTAATGTTTCAAGAAAAAAAAAATATATCCATCAGCATCTCGACTATTGTTCATATTTATACAGAAATAACAATAATAATAATAAATATCTATTTTTTTTAAGTTTAAAACATATTTTTAATTTTACAAATTTTCTTTGCACAAACTTTTATACATTGCGGCCAGTCCGTTCTTGCCAGGGCGGCCATGTTGCTACTACAGTTTGCCTCGCCTACTGATCCCGCTTTGAAAGTCTGTTTTTAAACGGACTGCCATCTCCTCTCCACTCCTATCTCGATGGTCAGAAATTTTTCGTTTATTATAAATTAATAAATGAAAATAGTTTCTGTCCTTGTGGGATCAGTACTCACCGGAGGGACCGCAGACGTTCGGATACAATTAGCGTCTCTTTGCAAAGACAATGACGTCGACTTTGCAATCTAACAAGACACTTACTCAACACACACAGTACATAGTACACATGACGCTAGGTACCTAACTACAAAAATTTACCGTACCTACGTATAAAAAAAAATAATTTTTGATGGTGGTAATTTTGAATAAGTACTTTAGTTTTGAATAGTGATTATGCTGCAAATTTTCGCTGTTTTGTTATAATCTTTAGCTACATATTTTGTTGATTAAAGTGATGTATTCTTTATTGACCCTTTATTATTTATTCAATATTTAAAGATGTACAGTAGAACCCCGATTATCCGTGCTCCTCGGGACCGAAGGGTGGCACGGATAATTGAAAAGCACGGATAATCCGAACATATATTTCTTATGTATAATACATATGTACGTATACACATACACATGTACCTATTCTTTTTCTCATGATCATCTTTCAGTGCGTCACAGTTTTTCGATTTCTTTCTAACGCATTAAATTGTATGTGACAGAAAAAAGGCACGTCCGTTCTTACAGACATTTACAACATTTATTCTAGTTGTCGATAGATGGCGCCATAATAAAAAAATATTTTTTTTTAATTAGATTAATATTACAAATATAATCTGTATAATTTATAAGACTATACAAATCAAAGAAAATACCGTTTTATAAATGCAAGAAACACATTTGATTGGTTTTTATTCCAAATTGAAAATAAAATGTGACAACTGTCAGATTTAACTAAAATGTCATGTTAGAATAAATGTCATAAATGTGTATTATCACGGACTTACCCTTTTTCCTATCATTTGTTACGCACTGAAAAATGCTCATGAAAAATACTATACCATAAACAATAACAGAAAAAAATAAATCTTTCATTATGAATCTCTCTTTCGTCATATAGAGTTTCCGTCAAGTGATTTACGATGACGCTATTTTGATAAAACCTCAAAAACGCAACTTGAGTAATAAAAAATCATAGCACGGATAATCCGCAGCACGGCTAATCGGCACCCGGATAATCGGGGTTCTACTGTATATTCGCCAAAAACTATTTTTCACACATAATAAAAAAACACTAAAATGTTAACATTTTGCCAATTTAGATTAAATAATGGTATTAATTAAAATTAAGTCGCATTTTAATTTTTTCTACAAGAGCTCTCGCAATTAACATAATTTCAGAATTCAAATTCAAAATCTTACCAGAAAAATCATTTTGTCGAAAATTCAAAGTATACCACTAATTTTGTTTTTATCCTCTTTTCAAATGCGAAATCCATTTTAAAGAAAATTAATATACGAGGTGTTTTTTTGGGTCGGAATATTTACACAATATTTTTTAAACCGGACCTGGATTTTTTATAATTGTAAATAAATTAATTGATTGGACACCTAAAAGAATATTCGCGTGTTAAATATAAAATCAATATGCAGTGAGGTTGACAAGTTGTAAGCTGTATTTCAATTTTTTTCTACTTAGAGCTCTCGCAATTCACTTAATTTCCGAATTCAAATTCAAAATTTCACCAGAAAAATCATTTTGCCGAAAATTCAAATTATACCATTGAATTTAGTTTTTTATCCTCTTTTCAACTGAAAAATCCATTTTAAAAAATTTAATGTACAGGGTGTTGTTTTGGGGTCGAAACATTTTTCCAATATTTCTTAATCCGGATCGGGATTTTTTACAATTGTAAATAAATTAATTTATTGTACACCTTAAATGATATTTGCGTGCCAAATATAAAATAAATATACAGTGTGGTTAAAAAGTTATGAAACAATTAGGAAAATGGCAAAATAGATAAAAACACCCAGTATCTTTGTTATTAATGGAGTAAGATCCATTAAGTATGGTATTTTTGAAATCGCCAAAGTGTCCTCTTTCTACAGTTAACGTATGTTACTTTTCCAATGAAACACCCTGTATATACAGCGTGTCTTTTTTAACCATATGGGAAACTTTTTTAATATCAATTTTACGAAAAAAAAATTATTCTTTATAAAGTGCTCTGCATGGTCTAAAACCTAAGACGCAATCATCAGATATCAAATTTTATCAACATTATACGAGATATGTCAAAAAATATGAATTTCGCTCAAGAGTAAAGTGCCTTTATGTTTCAAAATATCGAAAATTTTCATTAAGAAAAGTTGTTTGTAATTAAAAATTATGTCATAATCTACATTTAGTCTTCTATTTGAAAAAAAAATTTTGAAAATTTTCCTCAAATCACGGACACCAACATTATTTTTATTTATGATAGCTCCGGTATTATCCATTTTACGAAAAAAAGTTATTCTTTATAAAACGTTCTGCATAGTCTAACAACTAAAATATAATTATAAGATATTAAATTTTGTCAATTTTATACGAGGTATGTCAAAAAATATGAATTTCGCTAAGAGTAAAGTACCTTTATTTTTTACAATATTGAAATTTTTCATTATAAAAAGTTGTTCAGAATTAAAAACTGTGTTTTAATATGCAATTACATCCTTCTAGTTGAAATATTGTGAACTATAAAGGTATTTTACTCTTGAGCGAAATTCATATTTTTTGACATACCTCGTATAAAATTTAAAAACATTGATATCTTATGATTGCATCTTAGTTTTTTGACTATTCAGACATTTTTATAAAGAATAACTTTTTTTCGCAAAATTAATAATAACGGAGTTATCTTAATTAAAACTGATGTTGGGTATCCGTAATTTCAGGAAAATTTTCAATTTTTTTTTTCAATTAGAAGAGTGTAAATGCATATTATAACATAATTTTTAATTACAAACAACTTTTCTTTATAACAATTTTTGATATTGTGAAATATAAAGCCACTTTACTCTTGAGCGAAATTCATATTTTTGGACATACCCCGTATATTATTGATAAAATTTGATATCCGATGATTGCATCTTAGGTTTTGGACTATGCAGAGCACTTTATGAAGAATAACTTTTTTTCGTAAAATTGATATTAAAAAAGTTTCCCATATGGTTCCAAGTTACGCAGACACCCTGTATATGCCAAAAAGTCCTAATTTAAAAATAAAAATCGACCTGTCTGAGGATTTCTCTTCAAATTTGCCCATTCTCGAGATAATGAATTTATGCAAACTCAATCGTCCTCACTTATACTACAGTGTCGCGCCCACTTGATTAACAACTAAAAAACAAAGGGGTTTTCGATATTGTATTGCAGGAAACTCTTCGGGATTTCATCAATCGATGTTTAAAGACTATATATTTACCTACCTTGGCAACATTGAAATTTTCAGTTGAATGTCCGATTCAGGGTTAAAAATGGCCGATTTCGCAATTTTTAAATTTTTAGTCGCTAATATGTCAAAAACTATTAACCTAAGAGAAAAGTCACTAAAGACCTTTTCTGTTTGGAATAATTCAAAAAACCTAAAAAACTATGTTCGATGCAAAAAAATAATTTTAGGAAAAAACCCTAATCTTTCCCCTCGCCTGGCAAGGGCTTATGCTGTTCAGAATCGCCGGTCATTGTACACATTTCTTCTAAATGACTTACTTAAACACATACTTAAATTTAAACCTTACATGAGAAAGTTTATTTTACCCCTAAACTAGCAATTTTCGATTCACCTGGTAGATACACGTGCAGGGCTGATGCCTGCCAGGTCATGGTTTTTGGCCTTGGTGTGCTATAAATTATCACTATACACATTTCTAGCCTGGGAATGGTATTCTCGTGAAACACGGAATACCGCACAACACACACACATTCCCACAAAATTTTCGTCCACCTGATGTGGACTTCCTGGCAATTGACGTGCACATCCCCAATAACGAAACCCTCACGATAGTCTCTTACTACAAATACCCGGATCAACCACTCAACAGGCATTTGCTAGAGTACTTTTCGAGGCTCGGCAAGGCTGTGTTGATGGGCGATCTAAATTGTAGACACACACAGTTTGGTGATCACCGTCAAAACCCAGAAGGCATCCGCCTCACGGATTATCTACTAGACCTTCCTATTTCAAGAATCACCAACACTGAATTCACGTTTTTGAACGCCAATGGGGCCTCTATTGTCGACCACATCCTAGTTACTAGTAACATTCTGGATCGGTTCGGGGATAGATGCCACATAGGCGATTCGATAACGTCAGACCACTTACCTCTTCTTGTCGACACCGACATACTCATTCCAAAACAACCAAACCCTCCAAGATCTATAAGAGACTATCGTCACGCTAACTGGACTGAATTCCAAAACTTCATCACACAAAATCTCCCTATGTTAGGCGAACTCGATACTAACGATAGTATCGACACAAGTGCAACCGATATCGAGAACCTCATCACTGAGGCGATCACGCACGCAATTCCACTCAAACAAATAACCTATACATCACCGGCACTTCCACAATACATCATTGCCAAAATTCAACAAAAACGACGTCTTCTACGTCAATACAAGGCCAACAGAAACCCACTAATCAAAACAGAGTACAACCGGATCTGTGCCAGGATAAAGAGGGAGATATCTGTCCTAACGGCTCGCCGGTGGGAAGATGCTACCTCAAAACTGGACTACAGAGACGGAGGTAAATTCTGGCAAAAATTCAAAGTCCTAACAAAACAAAAATTATCTCAACCATCTCATCTGTTGGTCAACAATCACATAGTCAATTCCCCAGAAGGGAAAGCCGAAGCATTCAGAAATTCGCTTCAAAACAATTTTCAAACGCCAGATAACCCGAACTTTGATCGCATATTTAAATTCAACACAGAATACATAGTAAATGTTACTCTCAACCACTACATTCCAGTCTATGATCCTATCATGGACCCCCTCACCGACAGGGAAACGGAGAGCTTTTGCCAAATCGGCAAAAACAGCGCTCCCGGACCTGATGGCATCAACCGAAGGTGCCTCAAAAAACTTCCAGAGAGTATCATTCCTCTTCTAACTAAAATATTCAATGCATGTCTCAAAAACAGCCACTTTCCTACTCCTTGGAAAGTGGCCAACACCATCATGCTTTTGAAAAAAGGCAAACCCCCAACCGACGTGGAATCCTATAGACCAATTTCATTAATCAATACTCTGGGTAAAGTTCTTGAGCTAATCCTAAAAGAGACGCTCAATAACTTTCTCGAAAACCACAATATCATACCAAAATTCCAATATGGATTCCAGTCAGGTAAATCTACTAAACATGCATTAATAGATTTCACTACCAAAGTTACTCAAACCATCAACGATGGTTCAATCGCCATAGCCACATTTCTGGATGTGCAGAAGGCTTTCGACCAGGTCTGGCACGACGGGCTTGTTCGGAAACTTCTGGACATCCGGCTACCATTGCAATTTACCAAAATTGTACACTCCTACCTCCACAACCGTACTGTCAGAGTTAAAATAGGCGATCAAAAGTCCACCCCCTTCACTCCACAAGCTGGAGTTCCCCAGGGTTCAGTCCTAGCGCCGCTGTTGTACATCATCTACAACAGCGACATCACTAACCAAAATATCCCAGGTACTCGGCTGTTTCTCTATGCAGACGACACGACTCTGCTCTCAACTACCTCTCGATACAACCCAAGACTCCTCTTCAGAAGAGCCCAGGCTCTGTTGGACGGCGTCGGCGAATGGTGTTGTAAGTGGAGAGTCACGCTGAATGCGAACAAAACAACAACAATTGTGTTTCGCGCCCCTTCTGTGTCAAATAGAATCATTTGCAATGATGACGACCAACATCCTCTGAGTCTGTTGGGAGAAAGGCTTGTTGTTAGCCCGACTGTGAACTATTTGGGAGTACTGTTTACCAGGACTCTCAATTGGGACGCAGATCTAAAGGCAACTTTAGATAGGGTAAGGAACAGGGCCAGACTTCTCAACGCTCTCTCGGGAAAAATTGGCAAGACACACAAGAAGACTCTCATTCACACTTACAAGACCTTTATTCGACCCGTCATGGAGTACAAATCATGTATCTACTCTCTTTGCTCAAGACAAAAACAAGAGAGGTTGTTGAGGACAGAGCGAAGAATCTTGCGTAGATGTAACTATGAGCACTGGCGATATCCCTCAAACGAAATCCATAACATCTCGAACACCCCCAAAATCACCGAGAGAATAAACTCTCTGAACAGGAACTTCACAATCAAAGTAATCAACGGCCCCCCTTCCGACACACAAGAATCTCTCAAATGTTCCTGTTCATCTTCCGGCCACGTACTCCACCGAAAACCCAAACGCAAAAAGATTCATGTACCGTCCGCTCTAATGCAAACATGCATTGACGAACTCCCGGTGGAGTACGAAAACATCCTTGAGGCTACCCCTTTAGCCTACCGTACCCACCTCTAACATTTCCTCTTCCCTACCCCGAACAGGGAGAAGTTGGTTTTTTGCGGTTTCCCAACTTCATTGCACAATTATACCTGTTCGTCCCAAGAAAATAGCCGCAACTATTTTCTCCACTCGAACGCTCACTGTCCACGCTGCGCTCAAAGCCACCTCCTGACCGCCGACGAGGGACGCAGGTTCGCCTGTCGTTGTACAATGGTTTCTAGGGAGACTGGTCGAGAGCAAAGCACGGACAGTACACGTAAATGTCTATGGAACCAACAACAATCCATCAAACTTTCTTCTCTGTTGACTTCTTAGCCTTCTGGACACCACCGTCCGGCATAACCAAGGATCCAAGAACACCAGGACACGGCGCTTGCCCCAGTGTGTTTTTCGGACTGTTTGCTTTTGCTGCCAACACTAAACATTCACCTCAAACCCTGAAGAGGACAAAATCCTAAACAGGGAAACACATTGTACGCATTTCTTCTAAAGCATTTTCTAGACAAGCAAATCAAACAATGAGATGATGATTTCTAGCCTTACAGGAAGACCGTTACTCGGAGGGTTCACTAGATCTTAGACTATATTCTGAAAACTATCGATGATTACGGATGCTGCTTTGTACTCCATGACAAATGGTGGCTAAATGTGCAATTTTTATAGACATGCTATATTGTTATTTGGTGTTTTTTGGTAATTTTTGTTATTCAGAGTGTCATTGACACAATACATGCATTATTGTTTCTTATAAATAATTACCCTTTTTGTGACAAAGCATTTTTGAAAAAATCCGTTTAAAAGATGCACATAAGTCAACGATCGCATTATTTTCAGATTATCATTGTATCAGTTGTTGAAGTTAATAGAAGTAGACGATACTGATAAAGATGGTGCAGATATGTATATTCAGCATCCTGGGCTAAATTAGGTCGAATCTGAGGAATACAGCGATGGGTCCGACCGAGAATCTGGTGACATAAATCGTTTGCCAAGAGGTATTTTTAATCAACCTTGTGAAATTTCATCTGAAAATGACTTTGATAACAATGAGGAACATAATACTAAATTTCTGTTCCTCCACATAATTTACCAAGACGAAATTCCTTGAGCGAGTCTCTAAGACTTCCTTTGTCTATAAAATTGCAAAGAAAAAAATATTCAATACACCACCCAAAGCTAAACGTAAAAAGCACATAATTGGACAAACTCAAATTTGAATAATAATATAGATGATGATTTTCAAACCATGCCACCTTCCTATGAAGCTCAGAATGCTGAGTCTCCATCCAGTAGATTTTTTCCTGCTTATCTTGTTAACAATCAATCTTGGATAATATAGTTTCCCAAACAAATATTTATGGCTTGCAAAAAAACCAAAATCGAAATTTGTCTTTAGACGAGCTTTATCTTATAATTTGGTGCTATATTACTTAGCATACATGCAAAATATCCCAATAAACGTATGTTTTGTAATAATTCTTAAGATGATATTCCTATTATGCTAAAGAATTCTATGAGGCTAAATCGATTTGAATAACATAAGACATCCCATTTCAATGATAACAGTAACATTGAACAAACCGATAAGCTGTTCATACTCAGGTCAATTATCGTCAGTTTGAATAAAAACTTTCGAACAGATGGGGGCTTAGATGAAAATTTATCCATATCCATATTCTTGTTCATACAGTCCTCTTAAACGGATTTGCTTTTTTTCAAATCTCAGAAAAAAATCAGTCAAGGTAATATTTTGTTTTATTTATAATGATGTGCTTATGGATTTTTTTCGCAATTTAACTTATTTTTCACTTTTTTCTCTCTATGCGCTAATGGGTTAACAACTAGCCAAGTTTTTTATCAATACAGGGTGTTTTAAAATAAGTACCTATATGTGATGATAGTTTGCTTTATGTCCGCCAAATGCTTCGTTTCCGAGATCGGGGGCGTTGAAATTTTTCTTACAAACTGACAATTTATTTATTGCTCTAAAACCGGTTGAGATATACAAAAATGAAATTTGGTGGGTTTTAAGAGGTAGTTATTGCGCATTTTTTGACATACATTTAATATTCCCCATTAGCGCGCATACGGGGAGTCCTGTAAATATAAATTTAAGTTATTTTAACACGTTCGATGCGTATGTCGCTCATCGACGACATTCGATTTCCCTCTCCGGTGCTGATGTTGCCGATGAGCGGGATTCACTTACATCACATTACAAATATTATTTCAGGTTCTGGGAGAAGTACTTAAAAAATAAACGCAGAAAACGTGTTAAGAACTTTTATGTTAATTCTAATTTACTTTTTTTAAGAAAAACATTTTTTTTTTCAAAACAAACAAAATTTCATTTTTGTTGCATACAATCAATTTACAGAATGTTATATTAACAGCAGACTATTGAAAGAAACCAGCAGGGACGTATCTTGCCATTCCTGCGCCCTTGGCGAAATCCAATGCTCCCTTACAATGTATTAGGCCTGGGTTCAAAAAATAATAACAATAAAGGAGGTATTTTTGAAACATTATTAATTTTACTTACTTATAAAATTATTTTATTCACTACTACTTTACATGTAATATTGTGATTCACAATTTGTGAATATGTTACATTCATGACAAAATGTACTTGCTTACATAACTATGCACTTATGTTACATTACTTTAAGCGAAAACATATTGATATATAATAATAAATAATAGCCTACAACAGTTCATGAAGTTTTGATTTAAAATTTAAATTTTTAGTCAATTTAATTTTGTTGAATTAACCTGGTATCTTTTATTATTGTTAAAATTTCACTTTGCGTGCTTTAATAGATGCGAATTCATTTATGACATCGTCAAAGTTAAGTTTTGAAGCTGTTTCGTATTCAATTGATAATATTGCCAGATTGCTCATGCGTGTTTGGCCAGTTCTCGACCGTAAATAGTTCTTAATAAGTTTAAGTTTACTAAATGTCCTTTTACACGATGCAATGCTAACGGGCATTGTAAGGTAAATTCTGTAAGCAATTTCAATATTTGGGTAAGCATCTCTTAGCTGGTACTTATGAATTGCCTACAAAATTTCTAAGTGGGATGCCGAGCCCAACTGTTCAAACAGCTCGTTCATATGGAATTTGAAACTTCTAATTTCTCTTACTATTTCAACAGCGTCCACGTCTCTGCTGTATTTGAGGCCAGAATCTTTTGCACAGTTTTCCAAATCAGAGTCTGTTGTTTTTTGCAGTGATGACCCTGATAAGAATCCAAAATCATTTGAAACTTTTGTGTAGGCCTCTGATATTTTACTCATTTCGGTTATTAATTTGTCATAAACCAAAAAACATTCTCGTTGGAATTCTTGTCTTTGAGGTATGAGGCAGCTCTCATCCATGGCCATTTCTGATGATAAGGCTTTAACTCTCTTAGTTCGTTTATTTGGAAATGAACTCTCAATGCCAATTTCATCACATGTTGATACGTCTTTGGAAATTATATCATACCATCATCACGCCGTTTCTTAATCTTCTTTGACAGGTCATTTAACAGTTTTGATGCAATGTCAAGAGACGTGTCTTTAGCTTGTAATGACTTGTTTGTACAAACAGTTGATATTAATATTTCGGATCACAAATAGAACAGGCAGATAAACTTAAAATCAATGTTTTTGATTATGCTTGAAACCCCAAAAACAGTTTCATTATTCCATTCATGATTGTTGGTCATCTCCTTTAGAGCAGTGTATAATCCCTTAATGTTTTTCTCAATAGAAGTGATGGCCTGTCTTTTTGAAGACCATCGTGTGTCACTGTGTCCCTTCAGAGTGCTACCCAAATACTTGTTAAAACATTCCCATCGTATCGTTGAACCACTGGCAAAACAGAATATACTCTATACAATACCAAAAAAAGTGATCATAATTGGGGATACTTCTGCTGCATGAACACCAACCAAATTCAAGGTGTGCGCGGCACATGGCACAAATCTAGCTAAGTCATTGATGTTGCCAATGTGAGCTTGTACGCCGTTGTAAATTCCTGCCATGTTCGATCCGTTTTCAAAGCCTTGGCCACGACAATCATTTACGTCCAATCCATCTTCTTTTAATTTTGTTAGAATTTCATTTGAGATTCCTTCACCAGTTTTCTTGTGGCTAACAAGAAAATCAACAAAACTCTCCACGATTTGAGCCTGACCACTAGAGAAATCAATGTATCTTATGACTTGACTTATTTGTTCGGAATGCGAAACGTCTGGAATACAGTCAAAGATGATAGAAAAATACTTTGCTGATTTAATTTTCAACAAGATATGTGAGCGAACTTTATTCCCAAGAAGCTCAATTATTTCATTTTGGATACCAGGTGAGAAATAACTTGTAACATTCTTTGTTGATCTTACAAATTCAATGTGTTGTTTCAGTTGGGGGTGGTAATGACTTATAAGATCCAAAGTGCTCAAAAACACACCACAATTATTTTTATAATGTTACTGACACCGTACCGGTATTTATGTATTCTCTTTTCTTTTTAATTTTGCTAGAATACGGCATCATATTTTTTCATCGAAAGTATGAAAAATGCTTAGTTTATAAAATTAAAATCTTGGATTTCCTAAACTTTTTCTTCCGCTAATTTTGCGCCCCTCACTCTTGCGCCCTTGGCGGGCGCCTCTTTCGTTAACCCCTAAATACGACCCTGGAAACCAGGGGTTCAACAATAAAGTGACTATTAAAAAGGGTTCCATTTATCAAAAAGATTAAGTACCCTTTCACACTAAGACACTGGTGTCTGACACCGGTTGTCCACCACCGGCTACAAAGCATTGTTTTAAATAATCGAGGGGCCACTTTGAGTGTCTGGCTGATTTTAGTGGCGCAACAATGCTTTGCTGCAATTGAACACCAGTGGCGGACACAGGTGTCAGACACCAGTGTCTTAGTCTGAAAGGGTACTAAAAAACCCTGACCTAGATGCGTGTTTTTTTTTATATCGAATTAAGGCTCATTTTACTTCTAATACGATGATATAAAGTTGCCTGTGAAAAAATGGCCGGAAATTAGGGTTGCCAGCTGTTAAAAACGCGAGCTATCAGAGATAAAGTGAAAGAAAGCTAGCGCGCAACGCCACTGGTTTGACAGGGTTGTCAATGTATGATGGCGAATCCGAGTTGTTGAAGCAGTCATCGTGTCAAACCAGCAGCGTTGCGCGCCAGCTCTCTTTCACTTTATCTTGGACATCTCGCGTTTTTAAAAGCTTGCAAGCCTATTTTGCTGCATTTTTTGGCGGTGATGAACGAAATTTTGTTTCAAAAATGAATTACTATTAATTTAATTAAAACTATTTGCGGCCACTTTTTGATTGGCAACCTGTTATCAACGTATTCTCCTATTCGTCAATTTATATAAAAAATGTAATTTTAATTAGTGATTCTTTTGAATCTTTTGAACGTAGTGATTCTGCAGTGGGATCTCGTACTATAGGTAATGACGCACAAGGAAAGATAGGTAGTCCCGATTGTATATCTGAAGTGATCGTTTCAGGAAGTTTTCTTCGCAATCTGCATTACGTTGAAGTCGAGCTTATTGTGAAAAAATTTTAATTATTTAAATTTATAATAAATTATTACAAAGTCTTTAAAAAAATACGCACTTTACTCAATTAATAATATAACAATTGGCTTCCTTAATAGATACAATAAATTTGTTTACAGTATAAACGTACAATCACACAAAGGACGTAAATGATGTTATTATAGGGCATTGACTATCTACAGCGACAAGAGAATTATTGTTCGTGAATTATTCTGTTTGCTGCTGTTAGTAGACAATGAAAACATAAATGGACAATTATTTCTTGGTCAGATTTAAAATCATGGGAAAATTAATAACTGAGAAATATCACATCTACATATATTAATGTATTAAAATGTGTTTTAAAGGATACGTAAGTCTCCTTGTGCCTTGTACGTACTTGTACGGTACCAAAAATGAGATACAGTATGTTCACATTTCCTCTCTACATTCCTTGTCTATTCTCAATATAGTGTTTTTTCATTTCAATTTATTTAATAAATATTAGTGATATCTCGTATATATAGTAAGTTAATTAAACAAACAAACATGAAGGTGATACAATGCAGCACATAATTGAAGCAAGCTAAAGCATCGGGATGATAAAAATAGTAATATTGCTCCAAATCTTTTTCTCGTAGCACTACAACCGGGGTGGTTCTTGACTGACTGCACAACTCGCTTCCATCTCGAACGGTCATCCTCGATAGTTGAGTCAGTGGACCCTTATTGTTCTTAAATCTAACTATATGTTATCTCTCCATCGCCGTGGACGTTCTAAGGACCGTCTAACTTGGTAAGACGATTATTCTGGAGTCTATGGACATGCCCAGCCCGTCTAAACGTTGGGATTTAATCTCTTGGAGACTAGAGTAGATACGTCGTCGCTAGCCCTATACATATGTTTAACCTCGGCAATTGTTCTCACTCAGTATTTGCTAGTATTCGGATCGGGATAGGGTCCAAAGAATCTTCTGATAATTTTTTTGTCAAAACATTTGTTTTCTTTCCATCTCTTTTGTCAACATTAACGTCTCATACTCATACATGACCATCGATCTAGTCACTGCTTTATATGTCTTGATATATAAAATATGTAGTTTTAATAGTGTTCTGGAGGCTGTACATACATCTGTTTACTGCCTGGATTTTCCCTTTTCTCTCTTCCCTAATATCGGTGTCTGCGGTGATCGTCGCTTCGAGATATTTAAAACTCTCCACTCTTTCTAAGTTATATGGGTCTATTGTTACATTTGGTCCTATTCAATCTCGACCATTTTGCCTGTTAATGCACATATATTTGGTTTTGTCTTTATTGATCCTTAGACCAGCTTTTTTGCTTCTACCCTTGAAGGCAAAGTATTCGGAAAGCTAGGAATTGGGAGAAGAAGATTATCTTGGTTAAACAACCTGAGGAAATGATTCTCCGTAACAACAACTATAGTCCTGTCGCCAGGGGGGGTACAACGGCCTCGTTAATTCAGATGGACTTACCCAAGTTTTTTTTATGTATTTTGACCCGTAGAACACGAATTTTTTGGGTAACAGTTGATCCGGATGTCGATAAGATTGTTATAGACCAAGAACTTGAGGAATCAAATAACAGCGATTTTTGGCAAAACAAAACAATATTTTGTATTTTTTGGGTCATTTTAAGCAAAAAATATTTCTACAAGTTTTTTAGTAGGATGCACAGTTTTCGAGATAAACGCGGTTGAACTTTCAAAAAATCGAAAAACTGCAATTTTTAAACCCGAATAACTTTTGATTAAAAAATAAAATAGCAATTCTGCTTAGCGCCTTTGAAAGTTCAAGTCAAATTATGTCGGTTTTGATTATTTGCATTGCTAAAAATTTATTGTGTTATTGTTAAACAAAGCTACAAACCACTAGTGCGTGAGTGATGTTTCTATGATTTCTCATTTAAAATCGAACGAGTAGGTAGAATAGGTACTAGTGCAATCAAGACTCTTTCTACGTTACATGCGTTAAAACGCATGTAAAAGCACGGGAAACCCTACGTGTTTATAGCTTTGTTAAACAATAAAAAAATAAATTTTTACCAATGCAAATAATCAAAACCGATATAATTTGACTTAAACTTTCAAATGCGGTAAGCAGACTTGCTATTTTATTTTTTAATCAAAAGTTATTCGGGTTCAAAAATTGCAATTTTTCGATTTTTTTAAAGTTCAACCGCGTTTATCTCGAAAACTGTGCATCCTACGAAAAAATTGTAGAAATATTTTTTACTTAAAATGGCCCAAAAAATACAAAATATTGTTTTGTTTTGCCAAAAATCGCTGTTATTTGATTCCTCAAGTTCTTGGTCTATAACAATCTTATCGACATCCGGATCAACTGTTACCCAAAAAATTCGTGTTCTACGGGTCAAAATACATAAAAAAAACTTGAGTAAGTCCATCTGAATTAACGAGGCCGTTGTACCCCCCCTGGCGACAGGACTACTAACGTATTTAAAGCATCAGTTAATAAAATAATTATAGCCAGAATGATTGATATTATTCGAAACGAGTAGGCACCAAAAGAAGAAGACCTCTAATTTATTAAAAGTCTTCTTTACATTGGTGACTGTATTCCCCACAATGTCAATGTCATAAGTGTACGCGAGTATTTTAGTAATTTTGGTCGATTTATGCTTCTTTTCATGAGCATTTTTCAGTGCGTCACAAATGATAGACAAAAAGGTAAGTCCGTGATAATATACATTTTAGTGACATGACATTTTAGTTAAATCTGACAGTTGTCAAATTTTATTTGCAATTTGGCATAAAAACAAATCAATTCTGTTTATTGCATTTATAAAATGGTATTTTCTTTGATTTGTATAGTCTTATAAATTGTACAGATTATATTCGTAGATATATTATATAATTCGAAAATAATTTTTATTTCGATTATAGCGCCATCTATTGACAACTAGAATAAATGTTATAAATGTCACCGACGAAATGTAATCACCGACGTGCGTTTTTTCTGTCACATGTAATTTAACGCGTTAGATAGAAATCGAAAAACTCTGACGCACTGAAAGATCCTCATGAGAAAAAGCATACTGTCAGTAGTTATGTTCTTATTTGTTCTGTTCTTATTACTTTCTCTAGAAATACATTAAAAATGAGAGGTAGGTAACAGTGCGTCTTCTTGTTTCAGGCCACGTTTTTTTTTCAATGGTGAATTCAAGTGAATTTTATTCCATGTTCATGTCAACAAGAAAACATGGAAAAAGAGAACAACAAGCACTTCCTTTTCTGGATATGCTAATCACAAAAACAGACACAGGATATGTAACCAAAGTTTATAGAACCGTCTCACACTTTTTTCTTCTTTTTACCATCATAACCCTGGATGGATCTTTGACTCCATTGTCTCATGTTCATGGTTTCCAGGTCATTTTTCACGTCATCCAACCATCTCGTTCTGGGCCTTTTTGTTTTTCGCCTTCCTACCGGTTTCCATTTTCCTACCGTAAAATGTTCTTTGTTGTTTTTGTATCTTCTTGTCTCTGGGCATGTCCCAGCCATGTCAGTCTTTGACTTTTCACAAATCTTACAATACCATACCCTTCATTCAATTCATTAAATTCGTCGTTTCTCCTGATTCTCCATGTGCCGTTGTCCTCGAGCACCGGGTTATATACTTTTCTCAGTATCTTTCTCTCGAATGTCCTGAGTTGGGCTTATTTTTTTTTTTCATCATTTAACCAGGTTTCACAACCATGGGTTACTACGGGTCTAATCAATGTTCTGTAGATAGTCACACCACCAAATATTTAAATAAATTACCACTCCAAAGATGTTTCTCAGAAGAGTATATTAAAACGCTACCATTTTGTTACCTAATAACAAAGGAATAATAAACAGAGCTGAGTATTTGTTTATTGACAATCTAATCCATCATGTCATTACCTTTTTATATCCTTGAATACCAAATAGTATGATTATTGCAAAAGCTATCTAATAAAGATCTTATCACTGATTATGTAGTTATTGCAGAGCCTCATAAAATGTATTCTTAGCGACTAAGCTATCATTCCTATTAATAAACAGGTATTCTTATCAGCACAGAGTAAAGTAGTAAACGTGATATTATAATGGTTACATTTTGTTGATTAAGAATTTTAATTTTATTGATTTTAGATTATTAGCTATACTATTTTAATTATATGCAATACACACATACACAAGCTGTTTAAATATGAGGTGTGCCAAACAGTGATTTGTTACTTTAAGCTCAAAGATAATCCTCTTTATCTCACAATTTGTTATTTGTATCAGTTGTATTTATTCAATTCTTCATGGTTTTAATCTGTTCTGGTGATACAGATTACTGGACTTGTGCATTATGTAGGTAAACTCAAAATGGCGGTCTCCTGTGCATTTCACATTTTGGATTTTTTTTTCACAAAACCAGCCGCACCAACCTCTAGCTAGAGTTATTAGCGATATGTCTGTGTTTATATTGATGATGATATACCGTAACTCATTTCCAAATGCCAACATTGGACCAAGAAACAAATTCAACATAACATCACCAACATCAACACGGCGAGCATGAGACTTTTATGTGGGTCATTGTATTCTACTCCTCTGCATTCTCTGTGCTTACGGTACACTATCAATAAAAAGGAATGAATTTGGGTATAAATGCTTTATTTTCTCATTTTATCAGTTATAATTCAGGATCTACATCCTTGGCGAAGTCTATAGAAATCCACCAGAAAGGGACCAGCATGGTATTTATTAGGGCAAAAGAAATTAACTGAAGGTCAATATTAGCTGATAACGAAACAGAAATTCCTATTGAGACTGCCAAACTTTGAACGTTTTAAAGTTACAAAAAATTAATGACTTGATAACTATTTTTGCTTCGGAATAAAATATCTAGAAATAATGAATATTTTACTGGAAATAATTAGACGATTTAAAATGAAAATGACAATTACATTTTCTCAATAAATACTATTCGAGATAATGGAAATAACTTTTGTAATTTAAATCGAACAACACTAACTTCATTATAAAATTGAAAATGTATATACAGGGTGGACAAAGAGAGTATAAATGGGCCGACTGATAAATATTTCTTAAAATGAAAATCAACAGCTACCTAAGAGGACCTCTAAATGCAGAGTGGGCATATGAAAATAAATTCTAAAAAGTAGCGGATTTTCACGCTACATAACAACTAGGTACATGAGATAGACATAAATACTAAATTTTGTTGAATATATTAATGTCTTTGAGGAACTTTACCAATTTTTTTAATTTTACAATTTTGTCTCCCAAGATATTATTTTTGGATTCGATGACGTGGTTCGTGATTGCCGTTTTTCCAACAGATATTTTGAACATTCTACAAATATATGTCCAGCTCTGAATGAAATATAATACACATAAAATGTATTATTTAAAGAGATAAACTAATGTTTTTTTGGCATAATTAAACATGACTTGGATCTAAAAAGTGCATAAATCCCTATTCAAAAAAGCTAAGCCAATGTAACAAAAAAGATAACTTCTGTTGGAGTGAAAGTAAAGAGAAAAGATAAACTCCAACAGAAGTAGAAACAGAAAAAACTAAGTGTATCGAAATGAAGGGGCTTCTACGTTGAGAAGCACAAGTAAGAAAATACTACTTTTGCAGTAGTACTTGTATGGGGAAAATGATAAGATGCAGAAAGGGGGATTAAGATGAACTGATAATAGAAGTATGAATAGACATAGGCAAACTAAATAAAGTTGGCTAGCAAGAGATGCAAGAGAATGACAACTTTACACTCAAGGATGGATACGGCCAATTTGCATGCCTGCCAAAGACGGTAGCTCAAAGTAGATAGTTATGATAACTAAGAAGAGAAATATTATGATAAGAATAATGTACTGAAAATGAATAAAGATGAATAATTGCTAAAGAAGAACAAATTAAATAAAACTAACAAATCATGGACGCCAGGAAATGATCCTTGATCACTTTCCTAGGTATCTTACACTGCTGTCAACTATTAAATATATTAAATCAGTAAATGTGAACATAAAGGAATAATCAGTGGCGAAGCGTGACTTTTTCTAAAGTGTTACCAAAACTAGATGTAAAAAAATAGTTATTTATGAAACAGTTCGTGAAGTATGCTTTTTGCGAACGCATGCGATATTTAGAGCACGAGCGACAACGGAGCGAGTGCTATACATCGCGTAAGTTCGCAAAAAGTACTTCACGCACAGTTTCATACAATATTTTATCTACGATAAACAAATAAAAAAACTGTAACTCTTCGTCACTGGAATTCATTTCTATTCTACAATGTTTAGAATTTTGACATTTAAAAATCCTAACTACTTTCAAACCACAAAACTGTCAAAAATTTTGTTGTAAGTATGTAAGTCATTGCTCATACTGTCATCACCATGACAACGCTAAAGTTAAGGATACTTGATTATATGAAAGTGTGCCAAAAAACCCATTGAAAGTGTGCGAAAAAGTAAATCCCATTTAAAATACATTGTTACTTCACACACACTTTAAACCCTTCACGCACTGCTATCTATAACGACAGTTTTCACAAACTAAAAACTTATACATAATATGACATAAAGTAGATAAAAATTATTTTGAACCTTCCAAATATAAGTTTTTGTTTTCAATCCTGTGGGATAAAATTAAACAAATCACTATTCCCAAATTATATGCATGTAATTATGTATACATGTATTATATGCATGTAATAGGTAAAACAATAAATAATAAACAAACTAAACAGATTATTCTACAATAAAATTAACATCAAAAATAAACAAGTAGGAAACAGAACATATTTTGAAAACTAGTGTTTATATTTTAAATCTTCTATTTTCAATAATTTCATTTTTTTCTTCAAAATTATATATAAAAAAAAATATACAAGGATAATGACTTTTCAAGTAGTTGATCGATTACGCAGCAACATTCTTCCATGTTCAAATGCACGAATAGCTACTAAACTAACGTTACCAGATTGTAAAATGGTTACAATACTGATATACACAGCGTGCCCGCGCCGTCTCTGGAGCCGTCATTCCTTCAAAATTTTCAGTCCCGAGCGATAGCGAGAATCATCTTTCGTTACCAGAACTAAAAGTGGTAACGAAGTATAATAACGTACAACGGATTCAAATGTATTCACATGTAATCTCGCCAATATTTTCGTGTGTCTAGTTGGCTATTTATTGAATTAGGTAGATACTACGTATTAACAAATATTTCTGTTGGTAAAAAATATAAATGGAATTATTTCATAGTAGTCATAAAATATTTATTTGCAAGATTTTTAACTGTTACCAATGGTAACAGTAGTTACATGGACGCTTCGCCAGTGGGAATAATAATAATAATAAATGATATAACAAAGTAAACAAATATTTATTAAAAATAACTACTAGATCTTTAACAATCTCTGCGTTAAACCAAATTGAATATAAGTGACTGTAACATGACAAAACTTATGCTTTTACATGATATGCAATATAACAACAGTCCTGTTATATGTATGTTACAAAATTATACACCTCTTACTTATACATAGGGTACAACTCACATGAGACTTTTACCAAATGGTTGTAGTACGCTTGCTACGTACAACTAAATTAAACCGACAAATATGAAAATATATAAATCAGCAGGCACAAGCCTGCACAAGAAAATACAAGAAAATGAGTTAAGCAAAGTTAAATATACCCATGAATAAAATAAATTGAAGTTAAGATAAATACCTATACAACGACCTGAATTAACCGAACACATGAAGTAAAGCGAATAGACGACAAAATATCTGGGAAACAAGCAATTAATATTACAACCTAAATTTACCCGAATAACATCAACCAATCAAAATAATAAAGTATAAAAACCTAATTTTCTGGGCTTATTTCTTGTACACAAGTAATTTACCATAGACACAATAGGTTGGAAACTAAATACACTAAGATTTCAATATATTATATAAAAAAGTAAGCTAAATCTTAAAAAAAATAATTAATAATCATAGTGCATCAACCAAATGTCTGAGATATAAAACGCAATAGTTACTCAAATCACAAACTAACTGTTCCTAAACAAACCCAAACGATTCCTAAAAGGTTGCTGCTGCATCCCCGAAAATGAGCATCAGGGTGGTGTAAAACTGTACCTCCTGTAGGTCCAGATGTAGAGACGAAAATTGAGCTGGAACGCTCTAGAAAGCTTGCTCCCCAAAACCTATTTTTTATTTTTTTGAAGTGAAAACTTCTTTAGGGACGTTGTGCACTTTTTGGATGGGGAAAAAGCATTGAATTCGCGGCCGTCATTGCGACCGTCATCGCGTCGGCGAAATAAATATTGTACGTATATATTGTAACGAAAGAGAACTTTTTGCCAACCCCCGTATAACGGTATACAACTCGAGAATGAAGCAATCGAATATTCTAGGCGTCGGGGAGGGGTAGAGAGAGTTCGAGAACGTGCCTCAAGTACGCGTAATGAGCCGATAGCTAGAGATGAGCGTGGATGGTTCCAGAATAACAACTGGGCTATAAATAGGAAAGGATCTTGTAAATAAGTTTAGTTGAAGCTAGATATTTGTAAAGAAAACTTGTATAAATAAATAATAAAGTGTATAATATAAATTCGTCTGTAACTTGTGTAAATAAATTCGTATAAACGAAACGAGAGTATTATTAACCGTAATAACGCTACAGTTTGGTGTCGGTGTGGAGTGTAGATCAATTTAAAAAGACTTTTGAACTTTATTCGTCGGGAATAATCGGAGTGCGTTAATTGTTCGGTATTCGGAAAGACTTTTAAAAGACTTTTGAACTTTATTCGTCTGGAAGAATTAAAGTGCGTTAATTGTTCGGTATTCGGAAAGACTTTTAAAAGACATTTTGGAAAGTACGTGTGTGCCGACCAAGGATGTTGCTACAAGAACTTTCCGTAAAGCAGCTCCGTGAACAGCTAGAGGAACGGGATGAAGATAGCAGTGGGTCCAAGAAAGTCTTACAAACACGACTCGAGGAAGTACTCACGAAGAACAAAGATGATCCAGAGACGTTCCACTTCTAGTCAGCAGAACAAGCAATCTTATCGAAATTCGAAAGTGTTTCTCAAAAGATCGATGAAACCTCTATAAAGAACAACGAGAAACTTGAAGAAGTTAGTAGAAGAAGCGACGAGAAATTCGAAAACGTTGCTAAAAAATTTGACGAGACTTCTCAAGTAATTAAAGAGGTTTGTAGACAGAACAACGAAAAACTTGAAGAAGTTTGTAGACAGAACAACGAGAAATTCGAAGAAGTTTCTAGAACATTCGATAAGATGCAGAAAAGTGTAGACGACAATAAAGAAATGCTAGAAAAGAAGATCAAAGAATTAGATAGCATGATAACCGTTACAAAAGTACAACCGTCAGTTAATGCAGTAGCTTTAGATCCTGTAGTGAAAGATGAACTACCGAGAGACGAAAATATGAGATTCAAATTATCACCATTTGATGGAAAGTCCTCTTGGTCCATATACCTTAGACAATTCGAAGCTATTGCGACCGCCAATCATTGGACCGAACAAGAAAAGGCTGTTTCCTTGACTGCTGCTCCACGAGGTGATGCTGCAGACATATTAAGGTCAATTCCCAAGGGCCGAGAAAAATGTTACCAGATCTTGTTCACTCGTCTAGAAAAACGCTATGGAGATGCCCATCTACAACAAGTATACAAAGCACAACTGCGAAGTAGAAGTCAACGAGCAAGTGAGAATTTGCAAGAATTTGAAGCAGATGTGGCTCGTGTGGTGAGGTTGGCTTATCCAGAAGTGCTAGACAGCGTTTTAGAAGAAATTGCTGTAGATACCCTCGTCAATGGGCTGAAAGATAGTGAACTACAGAAAGCTTTACGACTAGCAAGACCGAAAGTTTTAGACGAAGCTCTTGCTATTGCCTTGGAACACGAAGCAGCCAGCCAAGCTTCACGAAACAATCAAGTACTAACCGTGGAAAAAGGCGATAAGAGAAAAGATGAACGTTTGGTGGAAATGGTACGGAAGGTGATTCGTGACACGATGCCGAAGAGACGCATGAAGAGGGCTGGAAGAGTTGGTTCAAATACAGATGCTTCCCCGATACGGCCATGCGGTGAAAGTTGTAATCACCGGCTTAAAGTAGAGGAGCAGCTTTGCCCTGTGAGACGAACCACCGTCGTTAATGAGCAATGGCAGCCTCAACAGTTACAAGATGCCCAAGAAGATGATCCATGTATAAAAAGAGTATTGGATTGGATGCGTCAAGGTGAGAGACCTAGTTGGCAAAACATTAGTGCATGTAGTCCGGAAGTCAAGGTCTACTGGAGCCAATGGAATTGCCTGGTACTAAAAGATGATCTTCTGTACAGAACCTTTGAGAACGATGATGGTACAGAATCTAAGCTGCAGTTGATTGTACCTAAAAGTAAAATGTCAGAAGTACTGCGTCAGTTGCATGACGGTACATCAGGTGGACACTTTGGTATTACGAAGACTCTGCAAAAGGTTCGAGAACGGTTCTATTGGGTGAACTGTAAAGATGATGTAAGAAGATGGTGCCGGAAATGTGAACTGTGTGCATCCGGTAATGGTCCAGTTGGTAAAAAGAGAGCGCCCATGAGACAGTATAATGTTGGCAGTCCCATGGAAAGAGTAGCAATCGACATTGCAGGTCCATTTCCAGAAACCGATGCTGGAAATAAATACATCCTGGTAGCCATGGATTATTTTACGAAATGGACCGAGGCCTATGCATTACCGAATCAAGAAGATGCTACCGTTGCAGAGGTACTTTGTTAAAGAATTCTTCAGCCGATTTGGTGTTCCCTTGGAGATCCACTCCGACTAAGGGCGAAACTTTGAGTCAGCCCTTTTCCAAAACGTTTGTAAATTGATTGGTGTCAATAAGACCAGAACGACACCCCTGCATCCTCAATCAGATGGAATGGTCGAGAGCATGAACCGAACGATGGGTAAACACTTGTCCAAAGTTGTATCTGAACATCAGCGAGACTGGGACCAACAGATTCATTTATTCCTGATAGCCTACCGCTCGACCGTGAATGAAACTACAGGTCAAACACCAACCTGCCTGATGTTGGGTCGTGAAGTTCGTTTGCCCTGCGACCTAGAGTTTGGCTGCAGACCTTCCGAGGAACATGTTGCAGGGGAAGAATACGTCGACCGCCTGAAATTACGAATGAACAACATTCATGAACTTGCCCGACAACACATCCAGATAGCCAGTGACAGAATGAAAGATCAATATGATTCTCGATGCAAGAATGAAAGCTTCGAAGTAGGTGATCTTGTCTGGCTGTATAATCCACAACGTCGTCGAGGCTTGTGTCCTAAACTACAAAGACAATGGGAAGGTCCGTATGAAGTTAAGAAGAAAATAAATGACGTAATATACAGAATTAAGAAGTTGCCAAACGGTAAACCAAAAGTTATTCACATAAATCGTCTTGCACCATATGCTGGCTCCAATGAAACAGAAGAAGCCCGAGTCCTCCAACAGGAAATTAAAGATGCCGCACAGCCAAGTTGTAAGGAATTTATGTCAAATTACGCAGAGAGAAAGAGTGCTAGATTCGGAGTGACCACAGAAGTTCAGCAAGATCTGTTTAGCGTTCCAGAAAACGTCTCTCTAGCCCACTGTGTTGCCCAAGACCTCGAGATGACTAAAGGAATCTCGTCCGTATTCAATAGAAAGTTCGGCCGCCTCGACGAGTTAAGAAACCAGCAGCCTAAAATTGGAAGGGTACTATTGGAAGATGGTCCTCGATCTTTGCTGTATATGGTGACCAGGAAGTCTTATACGGATACGCCAAGCTACGAGAACATATGGCGTGCTCTAACTAATTTGAAGAAAATCGTGAGTAATTATGACATCAAAGATTTGACTTTACCAAAAATAGGCCATGCAGTAGAAAATCTGGATTGGAAGATTGTGAGAAGCATGCTTGAAGTGATCTTCAGAGAAACTGGCGTACGGATTACTGTGTGTTGCATGAACCCGAAGATGTCGTACTCTTCAAAGACAGTAGACTGTTATTTCTTCTTAAAGGGTGTAGCAGAGCTGGAGAGTCGTGTAGATTCCGCTATCCTGGGTCTTCGTCTAGAGTTGCTGATCGGGACGCTCAGATCTTAAGAGGGGAGCAGTGTAACGAACGAGAACTCTTGGCCGACCCCCGTATAACGGTATACAACTCGAGAATGACGCAATCGAATATTCTAGGCGTCGGGGGAGGGGTAGAGAGAGTTCGAGAACGTGCCTCAAGTACGCGTAATGAGCCGATAGCTAGAGATGAGCGTGGATGGTTCCAGAATAACAACTGGACTATAAATAGGAAAGGATCTTGTAAATAAGTTTAGTTGAAGCTAGATATTTGTAAAAAAAACTTGTATAAATATAACTTGTGTCTATAACTGTCTTGTCTATAACTTGTGTAAATAAATTCGTATAAACGAACCGAGAGTATTATTAACCGTAATCACGCTACAATATTATATGGATGCATATATAAAATGTGTAGAAGTCTTTAAATTTAAAATAAATATAAAACCTATTTTTGGATGGGTAAAAAGGATTGATTTGGCGACCGTCATCGCTTCGGCGAAATAAATTTTGTATGTAGGTATATATACAGGGTGAGTCATGAGGAACTGTACAAACTCCTACCTCGTATAGAGGCCCCTATGGGGAATAACAAATGACCATTAAAAAGTATCTGCTCCTATTGTTTAATAATATACAGGAAGAGTTTCGCGTTTTGACAGAAATTTGTATTCGTCATCATTTTTGAACGGTCAGATCAATGTGTCTCTTATTTTGGTCAGTCGTTACACTATTACCACCTAATCAACTGATTTACTCAAACTAGAAAAAAATCAGGTCCGGCTTTAAAAAATTAGTTTGTTTGGGTCTTAGCAAAAATTTCACCCTGTATACGCTTTTTGCAAACTCTAATATGAATTTTACAAATTAGACAAATAAGCAATTAAAATGGCATATTTATTTTTTCCCCACACGATTACTTAATTTTTTATAAAAAAATCAAATTTGACTACAAATTAAAAGTTTGGTAAAGTGAACCATAGATTTAAAAAAATTAACTTTTATTACAAAAATTAATTTTTTTTAAACAAATATTTTATGTTACCACCTAATCAACTGATTTATTCAAACTAGAAAAAAATCAGGTCCGGCTTTAAAAAATTAGTTCGTTTGGGTCTTAGAAAAAATTTCACCCTGTATACGCTTTTTGCAAACTCTAATATGAATTTTACGAATTAGACAAATAATCAATTAAAATGGCATATTTATTTTTCCCCACACGATTACTTAATTTTTTATTAAAAAATCAAATTTCTCAAAATCGCAATTTTACCACAAAAATTAAAAAAAAATTAAACAGCGTTTTTCTTAAAATTAAAAGTTTCACCATTTTTTTTTTTCTATAACACGTCTAGAACTAAAACTCCCCACACATTTCTCTTTGACTCTATAGTTTAACCTAGACGTGATCAAATAGGCAAATTTTAAATTTTTTCACTTAATTTTTGCGATTTAACTTTGCAATTCACGAATCTGCACAGTTTATTTTTAAAAATTCATAACTTTTACGAGAAGAAGACTGAAAGTCTACAACAATTTTTATAGTCTTCACAATCGTAAGAGATATGTGCTGCAAAAATTTCAGGAAAAAATATTAAAATGGAACAGAGTTGTAGCGAATTACCGTGATTTCATTTTTTTTTTTCATTTTTAGGTTAAAATTCCGATTTTGACAAAATTGATTTTTTAATAAAAAATTAAGTAATCGTGTGGGGACAAAATAAATATGCCATTTTAATTGCCTATTTGTCTAATTTGTAAAATTCATATTAGAGTTTTCAAAAAGCGTATACAGGGTGAAATTTTTTCTAAGACCAAAACGAACTAATTTTTTAAATCCGAGCCTGATTTTTTCTAGTTTGAATAAATCAGTTGATTGAGTGGTAATATAAATTAAATATTTGTTCAAAAAAAAATTAATTTTTTTAAATCTATGGTTCACTTTACCAAACTTTTAATAATTATTCATAGTCAAATTTGATTTTTTTATAAAAAATTAAGTAATCGTGTGTGGAAAAAAATAAATATGCCATTTTAATTGCCTATTTGTCTAATTTGTGAAATTTATATTAGAGTTTTCAAAAAGCGTATACAGCGTGAAATTTTTTCTAAGACCAAAACGAACTAATTTTTAAAATCCGGGCCTGATTTTTTTCTAGTTTGAATAAATCAGTTGATTGGGTGGTAACATAAATTAAATATTGGTTCAAAAAAAAAATAATTCTTGTAATGAAAATTAATTTTTTTAAATCTATGGTTCACTTTACCAAACTTTTAATAATTATTCATAGTCATTTAGATTTTTTTATAAAAAATTAAGTAATCGTGTGGGGAAAAAATAAATAAGCCATTTTAATTGCCCATTTGTCTTATTTGTAAAATTCATATTAGACTTTTCAAAAAGCGAATACAGGGGGAAATTTTTTCTAAGACTCAAACGAACTAATTTTTTAAAGCCGGACCTGATTTTTTTCTAGTTTAAATAAATCAGTTGATTGGGTGATAACATAAATTAAATATTTGTTTTAAAAAAATAATTTTTGTAATAAAAGTTAATTTTTTTAAATCTATGGTTTACTTTACCAAATTTTTAATTCATAGTCAAATTTGATCTTTTTATAAAAAATTAAGTAATCGTGTGGGGAAAAAAATAAATATGCCATTTTAATTGCCTATTTGTCTAATTTGTAAAATGTATATTAGAGTTTTCAAAAAGCGTATACAGGTTGAAATTTTTTCTAAGACCCAAACGAACTCATTTTTTTAAAGCCGGACCTGATTTTTTTCTAGTTTGACTAAACCAGTTGATTGGGTGGTAATAGTGTAACGATTGACCAAAATAAGAGATACATCGATCTGACCGTTCAAAAATTATGACGAATACAAACTTCTTTGTTATTCCCCATAGGAGCCTCTATACGAGGTAGGAGTATGTACAGTTCCTCATGACTCACCCTATATATATATATATATATATATATATATATATATATATATATATATATATATATATATATATATATATATATATATAAATGAAATGATGTTGGATAATCGAGTACAAATATAAATAAATAAGCAAAATCATTGGCTAATACTCGTAAAGTGAATGTGAATTTAGTTGGAAATATATTAAATGATGAAGGGTCATCATTCCATACATTTCTGTGCAACTACATACACCGGTGTTTCGGCCTATTTGGGCCTCGTCAGTATAGTGTAGCAAGTTAAAAAAGTTGTTTGTTAACTTGTAAAAGCATTACTACAGGAGCAAGGTTACCATTTTTGGTCAGATTGGGTGGTAATAGATTACTACAGGAGCAAGGTTGCCATTTTTGGTCAGATTGATAGAAGACCCGCAGTCGCAAGGCTACAACTAACATTGCCAAGGAGGTAAGGCTACCTGAGGAAATGAAAAGCCATAACATTATTAAATAAAATGATGTTGGATAATCGAGTACAAATATAAATAAATAAGCAAAATCATTGGCTAGCACTCGTAAAGTGAATGTGAATTTAGTTGGAAATATATAAAATGATGAAGGGTCATCATTCCATACATTTCTGTGCAACTATATACACCGGTGTTTCGGCCTATTTGGGCCTCGTCAGTATAGTGTAGCAAGTTAAAAAAGTTGTTTGTTAACTTGTAAAAGGATTACTACAGGAGCTAGGTTACCATTTTTGGTCAGATTGTTAGAAGACCCGCAGTCGCAAGGCTACAACTAACATTGCCAAGGAGGTAAGGCTACCTGAGGAAATGAAAAGCCATAACATTATTAAATAAAATGATGTTGGATAATCGAGTACAAATATAAATAAATAAGTTACATATTAGCCAATGATTTTGCTTATTTATTTATATTTGTACTCGATTATCCAACATCATTTTATTTAATAATATTATGGCTTTTCATTTCCTCAGGTAGCCTTACCTCCTTGGCAATGTTAGTTGTAGCCTTGCGACTGCGGGTCTTCTAACAATCTGACCAAAAATGGTAACCTTGCTCCTGTAGTAATCCTTTTACAAGTTAACAAACAACTTTTTTAACTTGCTACACTATACTGACGAGGCCCAAATAGGCCGAAACACCGGTGTATATAGTTGCACAGAAATGTATGGAATGATGACCCTTCATCATTTTATATATTTCCAACTAAATTCACATTCACTTTACGAGTATTAGCCAATGATTTTGCTTATTTATTTATATTTGTACTCGATTATCCAACATCATTTTATTTAATATTGTTATGGCTTTTCATTTCCTCAGGTAGCCTTACCTCATTGGCAATGTTATTTTTTAGGGGCAGGATAAGTTTTATAAGGTAATACCACAGAGTTTTACTTATCCTGCCCCTAAAAAATAAATGACTGCAACCCCAAAACAAAACTATAATCTACATAGTATCAATCAATATTACCTAATTACTTTATATATATATATATATATATATATATATATATATATATATATATATATATAAATTAAGGATCACTCGAAGAGTGGAGGGTTTTTCGGTCAATAGGTGGAGAAATAAGACAAAGAAGGTGGCTACTTCATCTATTTATTCGAAGACGTTTCGCTCTCTGATCAAAGAGCATCATCAGTTCATCTAAAAAGAACAATATGAAAAAAACCAAACATCCATAGAGAAGTTAATATAACAGTGTTACCTCAAAAAGACATGTAGCAGTCAAAGGTATAAAAAGTAACAAAAGCTTGAAACAATGAACCATTGAATCGTTAGGTGTAGAAACAATCAATAATACTAAGTACAGTTTACAATTTAACAAAGACTTAGAACAGCAAAAGAAGTATGTGGTTATCATACATGTATAAAAAAAAAATTTTATGTAAAAAACTTGTATTCGCCGAGAACTAGTAAGATCACCAAGATCAACCTTCCAACAAAAGCATATTAATTTAGTTTGATTTTGACTTTGGGTAACATTATTAAAATGATTGTAAAAGTTTAAAGTTGCAAATTAATAAAAAAGTATTAAAAGTTACCACAAAAGCTTCTACACTATTCAAATTCACTCGGCAAAATGGGCATTTCTAAGAACAACGAACCATCCCGTAAAAGACAGTGACCTTGAAGTCAAAATTGACAGCAACAAGGCGAAATACCAACCGCTAATGCATTTGAGCGGTAATTTTAAAGATGTATTATAATATTGTAAAGAAAACTTGTTGTTAGTTCGAAACATTAAAAAGAAAGTAACAGGTGGTTAACAAACACCATTTAACTTTCAAGGAATGGTTCGAATAAAAAAAAAAAAAAAAACAACCAAGTGAGGAACGATCTTTCCCAATCACCATAAGTGACTCGGTTATAGCTGGTTAGCCAGCCAAACGAAATTATAAACTCATCCAACTTCCACAGTCCAAGGTTCATCACACTATAGAACTGAGTAATTAATGAGAATTATGTAAATCCAATTAATTTAAAAATTTTTATTAAACTATTTTATCAAAAATTTTCAGCAATAAAAATTAAGTTAATAATAGTTATGGTTAAAGTAAAAAATTTTATTGAATATATTTAAGAGTGAAAATGTATACAGAAACACACCATAGGGGACCATAATAAAGTAGACACTGATAATGACTAATTCTGCAATATTAATGCATGATAAATTTGACTCAGGTTACTAATGTCCGTTCTTTTATTAAGAGCATTGGGGTGCTTCAGTATTGAACACATTTCCAAGAACTGCCTTTTCACGAGATTGCGTTCATTGCCAAGAATCCTAACTTCATTGAAGTCTACCTTGTGTTTTGTGGTAATCGCATGCTGAGAAAGAGCACACGTATGCTTGGATAAGTTAATATCACTGCGGTGCGTTGTAAGACGCCCCCTTAATGATCTCCCTGTCTGACCGATATAGCACGAGTCACACTCAGCACAAGGTATGTGATAGATAACGTTAACTTGTTCCAAAAGGGACAAGGGTGTTTTAGTTTTAGAAAACAAATTTTTGACCGTCCTGGCATTCTTAACAGCAATTTTGACAGGAATGTTGTTATTTTTATACAGTTTAATCAGTTTTTCAGTAACATGAGGAAAATATGGTAAAGAGGAGTAATGGGTAGTTGGAGTCCCAAGTACAGTAGTAGGCAGAACAGTGTTGTTTGATATTGATCTGAGTTGGTCACCATTGGGTATGTCATTTAAAGAAGAACCATAACTCTGTGAATTGAGGTATTTGTTAATAAGGGAAGATGGGTAGGAATTCTCAATCAATATGTTTCTGAGCAGTATAAGGGATTCCCTTCGATTAGTCGGATGTGTCAACCTATTAAGCCTGCAGCTTAAAGCTTTAATAAGGTTTAGCTTATATTTCAAGGGATGACAAGAATGGTAGTTGAGAAACCTATTGGAGGCCATTGGTTTCCTATACCAACTTGTAGTTAAAGTATTGTCTCCCATTCTTATGACACGCATGTCTAAGAAGGGAATACTTTTAGTGGTGGGATCCTCAAGTTCAACAGTGAACTGTAAGTGAGGATCAAACTCATTGAAAATAGACAAGGTGGCCTGTATCTTGTCTGGAGGTAAGGCTAATAGTAGGTCATCAACATACCGCTTAATAAAAGGGACTTGGAAATCCAAAAGACTCAAACGGTCAGACACTAAATCATCCAGTACAAAGTTGACTAGGATGGGAGAGATTGAGGAACCCATAGGTGTCCCAAAAATTTGTAGGTAATATTTGTCGTCAAAGACTAAAAAATTGGTGTCAAATACTAATTGCAAAAGTTCTGCAAATACATCCCAGGACACAGGACAGTTAGGTTGGATGGAGCTCCAGTGATTTCTTAAAGAGGTAGTGACACTAGCTAAAGGTAAATTGGTGAAGAGAGATACCACATCAAAACTCACTAAAATGTAACCTTGTGGAAGTTTAAATCTCTCTTCACCAATTTACCTTTAGCTAGTGTCACTACCTCTTTAAGAAATCACTGGAGCTCCATCCAACCTAACTGTCCTGTGTCCTGGGATGTATTTGCAGAACTTTTGCAATTAGTATTTGACACCAATTTTTTAGTCTTTGACGACAAATATTACCTACAAATTTTTGGGACACCTATGGGTTCCTCAATCTCTCCCATCCTAGTCAACTTTGTACTGGATGATTTAGTGTCTGACCGTTTGAGTCTTTTGGATTTCCAAGTCCCTTTTATTAAGCGGTATGTTGATGACCTACTATTAGCCTTACCTCCAGACAAGATACAGGCCACCTTGTCTATTTTCAATGAGTTTGATCCTCACTTACAGTTCACTGTTGAACTTGAGGATCCCACCACTAAAAGTATTCCCTTCTTAGACATGCGTGTCATAAGAATGGGAGACAATACTTTAACTACAAGTTGGTATAGGAAACCAATGGCCTCCAATAGGTTTCTCAACTACCATTCTTGTCATCCCTTGAAATATAAGCTAAACCTTATTAAAGCTTTAAGCTGCAGGCTTAATAGGTTGACACATCCGACTAATCGAAGGGAATCCCTTATACTGCTCAGAAACATATTGATTGAGAATTCCTACCCATCTTCCCTTATTAACAAATACCTCAATTCACAGAGTTATGGTTCTTCTTTAAATGACATACCCAATGGTGACCAACTCAGATCAATATCAAACAACACTGTTCTGCCTACTACTGTACTTGGGACTCCAACTACCCATTACTCCTCTTTACCATATTTTCCTCATGTTACTGAAAAACTGATTAAACTGTATAAAAATAACAACATTCCTGTCAAAATTGCTGTTAAGAATGCCAGGACGGTCAAAAATTTGTTTTCTAAAACTAAAACACCCTTGTCCCTTTTGGAACAAGTTAACGTTATCTATCACATACCTTGTGCTGAGTGTGACTCGTGCTATATCGGTCAGACAGGGAGATCATTAAGGGGGCGTCTTACAACGCACCGCAGTGATATTAACTTATCCAAGCATACGTGTGCTCTTTCTCAGCATGCGATTACCACAAAACACAAGGTAGACTTCAATGAAGTTAGGATTCTTGGCAATGAACGCAATCTCGTGAAAAGGCAGTTCTTGGAAATGTGTTCAATACTGAAGCACCCCAATGCTCTTAATAAAAGAACGGACATTAGTAACCTGAGTCAAATTTATCATGCATTAATATTGCAGAATTAGTCATTATCAGTGTCTACTTTATTATGGTCCCCTATGGTGTGTTTCTGTATACATTTTCACTCTTAAATATATTCAATAAAATTTTTTACTTTAACCATAACTATTATTAACTTAATTTTTATTGCTGAAAATTTTTGATAAAATAGTTTAATAAAAATTTTTAAATTAATTGGATTTACATAATTCTCATTAATTACTCAGTTCTATAGTGTGATGAACCTTGGACTGTGGAAGTTGGATGAGTTTATAATTTCGTTTGGCTGGCTAACCAGCTATAACCGAGTCACTTATGGTGATTGGGAAAGATCGTTCCTCACTTGGTTGTTTTTTTTTTTTTTATTCGAACCATTCCTTGAAAGTTAAATGGTGTTTGTTAACCACCTGTTACTTTCTTTTTAATGTTTCGAACTAACAACAAGTTTTCTTTACAATATTATAATACATCTTTAAAATTACCGCTCAAATGCATTAGCGGTTGGTATTTCGCCTTGTTGCTGTCAATTTTGACTTCAAGGTCACTGTCTTTTACGGGATGGTTCGTTGTTCTTAGAAATGCCCATTTTGCCGAGTGAATTTGAATAGTGTAGAAGCTTTTGTGGTAACTTTTAATACTTTTTTATTAATTTGCAACTTTAAACTTTTACAATCATTTTAATAATGTTACCCAAAGTCAAAATCAAACTAAATTAATATGCTTTTGTTGGAAGGTTGATCTTGGTGATCTTACTAGTTCTCGGCGAATACAAGTTTTTTACATAAAATTTTTTTTTTATACATGTATGATAACCACATACTTCTTTTGCTGTTCTAAGTCTTTGTTAAATTGTAAACTGTACTTAGTATTATTGATTGTTTCTACACCTAACGATTCAATGGTTCATTGTTTCAAGCTTTTGTTACTTTTTATACCTTTGACTGCTACATGTCTTTTTGAGGTAACACTGTTATATTAACTTCTCTATGGATGTTTGGTTTTTTTCATATTGTTCTTTTTAGATGAACTGATGATGCTCTTTGATCAGAGAGCGAAACGTCTTCGAATAAATAGATGAAGTAGCCACCTTCTTTGTCTTATTTCTCCACCTATTGACCGAAAAACCCTCCACTCTTCGAGTGATCCTTAATTTATATTGGATTAACGGTCGTACTCCTTTTCTCGATATATATATATATATATATATATATATATATATATATATATATATATATATATATATATATATTACATACCAACTAAATGGTGTAAGATCACATCGTTAAATCCTCTGTATATCAATGGGTACCAATAGAATAGACTAGTTTCGCGATGCCTCGCTCGTCAGTAGTCGGCTAGGTACGAATTGATACACCGACGGTTCAATGATGTGTCTTAATATTTCGCACCTCAGGTGCCGAGCTACAAAAGTGCCATCTACTCTGATGACCAAGAAGTAGAAACACGACTCGAAAAGAGAAGTTTTCCACAATCTTTTGAGCTGTATTAAAAGTTGCCTGCATGCAGAGCTTCGGCAAAAGCTTTGCCAATGCTAGATTTTACATACCAAATAAATGGTGTAAGATCACATCATTAAATCCTCCGTATATCAATGGGTACCAATAGAATAGACTAGTTTCGCGATGCCTCGCTCGTCAGTATTCGGCTAGGTACGAATTGATACACCGACGGTTCAATGATGTGTCTTAATATTTCGCACCTCAGGTGCCGAGCTACAAAAGTGCCATCTACTCTGATGACCAAGAAGTAGAAACACGACTCGAAAAGAGAAGTTTTCCACAATCTTTTGAGCTGTATTAAAAGTTGCCTGCATGCAGGGCTTCGGCAAAAGCTTTGCCAATGCTAGATTTTACATACCAAATAAATGGTGTAAGATCATATCGTTAAATCCTCCGTATATCAATGGGTACCAATAGAATGGACTAGTTTCGCGATGCCTCGCTCGGCAGTATTCGGCTAGGTACGAATTGATACACCGACGGTTCAATGATGTGTCTTAATATTTCGCACCTCAGGTGCCGAGCTACAAAAGTGCCATCTACTCTGATGACCAAGAAGTAGAAACACGACTCGAAAAGAGAAGTTTTCCACAATCTTTTGAGCTGTATTAAAAGTTGCCTGTATGCAGGGCTTCGGCAAAAGCTTTGCCAATGCTAGATTTTACATACCAAATAAATGGTGTAAGATCACATCGTCAAATCCGCCGTATATCAATGGGTACCAATAGAATAGACTAGTTTCGCGATGCCTCGCTCGTCAGTATTCGGCTAGGTACGAATTGATACACCGACGGTTCAATGATGTGTCTTAATATTTCGCACCTCAGGTGCCGAGCTACAAAAGTGCCATCTACTCTGATGACCAAGAAGTAGAAACACGACTCGAAAAGAGAAGTTTTCCACAATCTTTTGAGCTGTATTAAAAGTTGCCTGCATGCGGGGCTTCGGCAAAAGCTTTGCCAATGCTAGATTTTACATACCAAATAAATGGTGTAAGATCACATCGTTAAATCCTCCGTCTATCAATGGGTACCAATAGAATAGACTAGTTTCGCGATGCCTCGCTCGTCAGTATTCGGCTAGGTACGAATTGATACACCGACGGTTCAATGATGTGTCTTAATATTTCGCACCTCAGGTGCCGAGCTACAAAAGTGCCATCTACTCTGATGACCAAGAAGTAGAAACACGACTCGAAAAGAGAAGTTTTCCACAATCTTTTGAGCTGTATTAAAAGTTGCCTGCATGCAGGGCTTCGGCAAAAGCTTTGCCAATGCTAGATTTTACATACCAAATAAATGGTGTAAGATCACATCGTTAAATCCTCCGTATATCAATGGGTACCAATAGAATAGACTAGTTTCGCGATGCCTCGCTCGTCAGTATTCGGCTAGGTACGAATTGATACACCGACGGTTCAATGATGTGTCTTAATATTTCGTACCTCAGGTGCCGAGCTACAAAAGTGCCATCTACTCTGATGACCAAGAAGTAGAAACACGACTCGAAAAGAGAAGTTTTCCACAATCTTTTGAGCTGTATTAAAAGTTGCCTGCATGCAGGGCTTCGGCAAAAGCTTTGCCAATGCTAGCCAATATATATATATATATATATATATATATATATATATATATATATATATATATATATATATATATATATATATATACAAACAACTAGTTTATTAGGGTTGCAGTCAGAAGGTTGGCCAGGATGTTAAAGAAACACTCTTTTGAGTGTTTATATATATATTCGTGGAAAATTTATTTCGCCAAAGCAATGACGGTCGCTATGATGGTCGCGAAATCAATCATTTTTCCCCATCGTAATATAGGTTTTACATTTATTTTAAATTTAAATATATGTATACATACACAATTAATATATGTATACATACACATCATATATAGCATGAGCGATGACGGTCGCAATGACGGTCGCGATGACGGTTGCGATGACGGTCGCGAATTCAATGCTTTTTCCCCTATCCAAAAAGTGCACAACGTTCCTAAAGAAGTTTTCACTTCAATTACAGCCCTTTGAAGTTACAAAATTAAAATCGATTTTTTTCAATATATCAAAAACTATTAGAGATTTTTTATTAAAAACAGACATGTGGCATTCTTATGGCAGGATCGTAATAAAAAAAGCAATAAAAGTGAAATTTATACACCCCATAAAAATTTTATGGGGGTTTGTTCCTTTAAACCCCCCAAACTTTTGTATACGTTCTAATTAAGTCATTATTGTGGTACCATTAGTTAAACACCATGTTTTTAAAACTTTTTTGCATCTTAGTATTTTTTCGATACGAAATTTTTTTATCGAGATGCGGCTTCTTTTTTAATATGTTTGTGGTACCTACCATTAGTTAAACACAGTGTTTTTAAAACTTTGGTCCCAGAATTTGTGATTTAATTTTTGACCTGCATTTTTGTTACAACCTGTAATTTAAAATTGATATAATATCCAATGTCAAGTCATAGCCTCAAATCATCATCATCATAAACATATATTATTATCTTGTTCATCTTAGTCTATTGGCTTTTTGTATCTCACTAGATTTTTCTTTCAGAACAGAATATTTAATACGTTCTATTTATGTCTAAATTACTCTGCAAGGACCATATTATAACTCAAAAGCCGATGCCGCACTGCAGGATGCTAGATGGTGGCTTGGATGGTGGATTTTAAAGGTGGATGGTGGAGGGTCGCTGCATCCTGGACGCAGTGAAAAGAGTGAAATACACAGTATCCAACTGACTGCTGAGGACACATCATGCCTCTCTCTAAAGTTGCGAAAAAAATGTTACTATCTTCGGCAATTATAATGGCCAATAATGTAAAAAAAAATTGTTATTACTAAGCTGTTATTTTTAAGTAATAATAATGAGCGCCAGCACGTATTAGGCGGCCGTCTATGGTGAGTGCGAGAGATATGCCATTCCGGCAGTCCAATGGGGCATCTTACTCGCACTTACAGCCGCGTAAATACGATCTTAAGCCGCGTTTACACGATGACAATTGTCAGAAGACAACTGACCGGCATGAAATTATTGTCTTCGTCTTAACACTTCAGGCCAATTGCCTTGCCAACTGCCCTCACAATTGGCCTAAAATTCAGTTGTCTCCGGGAGTAGACTGAGGACAATAAGCTGCGCCCAGTGAGCCCCCCACTACTCGAAATCTCAATTGTCGCGACAATTGGCGCCGTGTGAACGGTGTAGGCCAGTAGTGCTGTCTTGTTTTTTGCCAGTTGCCTCTAGTTCTCTTGTGTCAGTCAAAACATACACGTGGTTTGTTTTATTAGTGTTACGTCTGGTTATTCTTTAGCAAAATGGCACCAAAGTGGAGTGACGCAATGAATTTAAAATTCGTTAACTTTACAAAGAACACAGGTGTTTGTGGGACCAGCAAGACGACTTGTACAAGGATAGAAATGCTAGGATATAAATAACTCCTCTTCTAGCACATTGCAAGAATTCCCGGTAAAGCTGATTTAACATTAAGTTTTAAGTCCTCACCGGACACAACAGATGACGAGCAGTCGGCCATGTTTTAGCTGTCTACTGCCATGGCAATAGTTGGCCCCGTATAAACATCTTTTCGTTCAACTGGATTGGCCTCCGACAATCCGCAACCACGTGATGACAATTGTCTCGCCAATTGTCATCGCGGCTTTACGGCTTACTGTTAATACTTAAAAATAACAACATTAATGACACATATTTCTTCAGGTTCATGTAGGGGGGGCTTTAAACTTTGATTTAGTCACTTTCTGACTTTCATAATAATAATTTTTAACCGAGTTATTAAGTCTTAAAAATGGTCATTTTCGCGTTTTTCAAATTTTAAATTGCTTATAACTCGAAAACCATCAACTTTGGAGAAAAATTTCAGGAGACCTTTTTTGTCCAGAATGGTTGGTTGGCTAAGAAAGGTAAAAAACAATTTGTCCGGACCAAAAATAATCATTTTTGCAATTTCATTAAAAAAATTGTTAAAAAAAATTTGGACCACTTATTCTGGGGTGTATTACAAATGTGATTATGCAAAAAATTATTGCCCTTCTTTTATAAACAGCACTTATTACGCTTTCCTCTATATATGTAATATATTTATAGCGAGGCTACCCGGATGGATTATCAAACACGACTGATATGGGTGGATAGACGCCTGGCGGACCACCGGATGGGTAGATGGTAGTGAGAGGCCACTGCGGCTACTGTCGTTGTATTATTCGTGGTATAAGTAGCTGGATGGTCGCCAGGCGGGTATCTACCATCCACCATCCTACCAAACTTCCTGCACTGCGGCATCGTCCAAAGGATTTTACGCTCCCATATCAGTAATTTATTAATTTCTTTTTTTGTTAGTGTTCAAAGAGGAAAGTGATATTGTGCCGATGTGTGCTTTTGCCCTGGGGTTAAGTTTCACCCCTTCTCGGGGGTTAAAAATATACGTTCAAAATAAGTCCGGTAATAGATAAACTGAATAATTCTAAGCAACATTTTTTCTGTAGCGTTTTTTGACTTTCCAAGTGAATACTTTTCGAGTTATTTACGAGCGAATAATATGTTTATTTTTAAACAAAAAAAAACACGTTTTTAAATAGTTTTTCGCACACAATTCAAAAAGCACTCAAAAAGCAAAATGGTGTATGTTTGAGGTCTCTAAACTCAGTAGCAAAGTAAAGTCTAGTAAACAGAGTTGTAGCTCTATTTTTTTAATGAAAAATAGGTTCATATTATAAGTATGTTTTTTATAGGATTGTATTTTTCGATAAAATACTGCGAAAATACGTTATAGAACAAGAGTTGCTTAGAATTAGCCAGTTTATCCAACTACGGACTTAATTTGAAAGTGTGTTTTTTTTTACCTCCAATAAAGGGTGAAACTCACCTCCGGAGCATAATCACACATCGGCAAAATATCACTTTTTTTCTTTGACTTGTTAGCTATGTGTATGCCAAATTTCATGTCAATCCAAGCAGTTCTTTAAAATTTGGAGGTTTTGCAATATTTTACCGTGAGTGATTGGATTAAATAGAAGTAATTTCTATTTTTTAATAACAACATATCGTAATGTTCCTATATCCTGCAATTACTTTTTCCAACTTTTATAATGCCATAGACAATTTCTTAAAGTATGTAGTAGCGTTAATCTTTTCTACACTATTATCAGCCTTAATAAAGCAATAAGTCAAATAAATTGCTCGTTTAGAACAATCGATTTTTTTATATTAAATAGTTTATGTGGTAATTGAATGGTCTATTGTTTTACTAAGTTCTGTTGTCTATTATGTGAACAACTGAATGTTATTGTTAGTGTTTATATACAGTGCGTCCATAAAGTAAGGCATAAATTCGTTATTTCGTAAACCGGCGACTTACAGGAAAAATCCCTAAACAGGTCGATTTTTATTTTTAAATTACGATTTTTTGGCATATATATCATCCTCGTGACGTCATCCATCTGGGCGTGATGACGTAATCGATGATTTTTTTAAAAGGGAATAGGGGCCATGTGATAGCTCATTTGAAAGGGTATTTAATTCTCTATTCAATAATATAAACATTAACATAATTATTTATACAGGGTGTTCAAAAAACATTTTTTAATTAAAATAAGTGAGACAAAAAGAAGAATATATGTAATTTATTTTAAATTCTCCACGAGAACAAGGAGGAAACAAATTGGCACCAAAAAAGAAATACAACCTAGAAAGCTTACAACAAACAAGCATAAGAACGTTATACGAAAAGCGACTGGACGAGAAACTGAAAGGACAATATACATTTATAAATACGGAACATCTTCATACACATATAACACAATGTATACACGAAGCTGCATATGAGGCATTGGGGGAGTACAAAGACAACATAAGAAATAAACCATACTGGTGGGACTTAGAAATAGCCACCGAAATAGACGATAAGAGAGAAAAGTACCGGAAATATATGAGTACACAGAAAGATTCCGATAAGGTTTTATACAAAGAAGCACAAGCAAGAGTGCGGAAAAAAATCACACAGAAGAAAAACGAAACGTGGACAAACAAATGCAATCAACTTAACGCCTATATAGGGGGGACAAGAAACACAGAGAGCTGGAAATTCCTTAAAACGTTGAGAACAGATACCAAAAGGGATATAATAACACCGATTACTCTGGAAAAGTGGGATGGCTATTTCAAGCAGTTACTAGTAGAAAATATAGAAGATTTTATTAAAAACGAAGATCACGAAAGCTTCAATGTAATTGTCAGTGGCTCACCGATTCGGTTAAGACTGGAAGAAGTACGAAATGCATGCCAATCCCTAAAAAATAGAAAAGCGTCAGGGCCTGGCGACATAGCACCAGAACTGCTCAAATACGGTAGCAACACCCTGTATGAATACCTAAGAGATCTATTTAATAGATGTATGAATGGCGAAGTCATACCAAAAGAATGGCAATTGTCTGTAATTTCTACAATACACAAGAAAGGCAGTAAAAATATATGCGATAATTACCGGGGAATATCTGTCACAAGCACCATCAGCAGAGTTTACGGAAAAATTATCAAAAATAAAATAGAAGAAGAATACAAGGACTTAGAGGCCGAAGAGCAAGCCGGTTTCCGCGCTGGCAGATCCACCACTGACCACCTATATTGTGTAACACAGTTAATAGACAAACAAATAGCCTACAATCAAGAACTGCATTTAGTGTACATAGACTTAAAAAAAGCATACGATACTGTACCACAAAGTAAACTTTGGGAAGCCCTCGAAAAAACTAACATCAGTCTGAACCTCATTAAAGCTGTAAAAAATCTATACCAACATAATATAGCAAAAGTTAAGCTAGGCAAGGAAATCTCGTCAGGATTTGAAGTGAATAAGGGTCTTAAACAGGGCTGCTGTCTATCGCCGACACTATTTAAAATATATTTAGAGCAAGTTTTGAAATCCTGGAAAAGGAAATGTAAGAATATGGGTATACCGCTAAATGATGATAACATGCTATACACTCTATGTTTTGCGGATGATCAGATTCTTATGGCCCAGGATTATCACGATATTGAATATATGACCCGAAAAATCATAGAAGAGTACCGGAACTGGGGTTTAGAAGTGAATACCAAGAAAACGGAATATATGTGCGTTGGAGGTATACAGCAGGATCTAGCGTTGGAAAATGAAATAACTATTAATCACTGTCAGGAATATAAATACTTGGGTCTTACAATTACACAAGTTGGAACGTTGGACAAGAATATCCAAGAAAGGTGCACACAAGGAAGGAAAGCTATCGCATTATTGAACAAAATCCTATGGGACCAAAGTATCTCCAAAGAAAATAAACGTAACATCTATAACAGCATTGTTAAGAGCATTATAACATACAGCAGCGAAGTTTGGCCACTTAAAGAAAAATCCGAAAATATGCTCAGAACAACTGAAATGGACTTCTGGAGAAGATCTGCTGGTATATCAAGAATACAAAGAATCAGAAATACAAGAATATTGGAGATAATGGATGTAAAGCATACAATAATGGACGATATAAAAACAAAGCAACTAAGATGGTTTGGCCACGTACAACGTATGGAAGAAGACAGATTACCCAAGCAAGTGCTACAATGGGCACCAAAAGGACGGCGGAAGAGAGGAAGACCTAGGAAAAGCTGGATAGAAGGAATCCATAGGGAAATCGGAGAAAGAGGCTTGAACGAAGACATGTGCTACGATCGAGAGCAATGGCGATTGGGAATCGGAAGACGTCGTAGAACGTTATAAACCGATTATATATATATATATATATATATATATATATATATATATATATATATATATATATATATATATATATATATATATATATATATATATATATATATATATATATATATATATATATATTAAATCAAAATGCATTTTACTACTGTCAGTAAAGAGAAAAAAATTTTATTTGACAAATAAACATTGATTTTCGTTAAAACGAAATGTTCAAACTGCCAAGAGACAGGTGGGTGGCAGCTTTAACATTGAATTTAAGCGAAAAACAATATTTATTTGTCAAATAAACATTTTTTTCCTGTTTTCTGACAACAGTAAAACGTATTTCGAATTAAATAAATTACATACATTCTTCTTTTTGTCTCAATTATTTTAATTAAAAAAATGTTTTTTTGAACACCCTGTAAAAATAAATATGTTAATGTTTATATTAGTGAATAGAGAATTGAATACCCTTTCAAATGAGCTATCACATGACGCCTATTCTCATTTAAAAAAATCATCGATTACGTCATCATGCCCAGATGGATGACGTCACTAGTATGATATATATGCCAAAAAATCTGAATTTAAAAATAAAAATCGACCTGTTTCCGGATTTTTCCTTAATATCGCCGGTTTACGAAATAATGAATTTATGCGTTACTTTATGGACGCACTGTATAAGTAATATTATGTTTGGTTAATTTAGTGTTCAAGAAATGAAAGTAAAATAAATCGTCTTTGTTATTATACTATTATTGTAGTTTATAAGAAGTGAGGTATTTATGTTTATATTTAAATTTATATTTATGAAGTTTAGTTAGAAAAGCTATAAAATTAACTAATTTATGCCCAGTATTATAAAACATTTAACTTACCAAGTAAAATTTAGTTTGAAAGTAAAACAATTTATTCTACAGATTTGCGTATTATAAACGCAAAATAAATTAAATCTGGTAGTAAATCTGCGAAATAAACTATTCTTTAGTTTTCTACCAAGTAAATTTTATTATTTTATTTAACAAGTAAATATGACACTAATGACAGTTCCAATGTGTCTTCTTCTTCTTTTAGTTTCATGGCCTCCACCTCTTAGGTACTTGGCCAGTCCTCGTATTTAGACTGTAATTGGAAGGGAATCCTCTTTTCAAAGGGTCTGGATTTTTCCATATTCCCTTCTTTAAATTCATTGTGATATGATTTTCAAAATACTATTTTATATTTTAATTTGAAATATTGTTAAAAATTGATTGATCTTTCTTAAGGTTTGGTCATTAATATTATGTAGGAGATTTTGTATTGAAATGTGGGTTGGACTTCCTATATTAACAAGTTCCTGATACAGGTCAAATTGATTTGTTTTGTAAATTGGGCATTCAAGTTACCTATGAGTTATACTTCCTATTTGTCCACATTCACAAAAAGGAGTATCACTACAATTGATTTTAAACAAATGGTCTGGTGTGTGGCAATGGCCCGTTCGCATTCTAATAATTGATGTCAAGTGCCTTCGATCCACAAATATGAATTTGTGGAACCAAGGGTTTATAGAAAAATCACTTTGGCATTGTTGATACCATTTCCCTTTAGTTTTAAACTGTTTTGTCCATTCAACTTTAAACTCATTTACAATTTTTTGTTTAATAAAAGGCAAAAAGTCAAATTTATCTATGTTAATGTCTGCAGGAACATTTAAAGTGTTGCCTATATTTACCATTTATCAGCCTCTGTATTCCCCTTTACTACAGTATGGCCTGGGATCCAAGCTAAGATTATATTAAATCCTGCTTCCATTGACTCAATAATGAGTCTTTTACTTAGGTTTACAATATGGTTGTTTGTCCTTCAGGTGGTGTTATGTAATTTTTGGATAGCACTGTTAGCATTTGAAAAAAGTATTGCTTCTTTAATATTTTCTTCAATACAAACAGATACTGCCTTATTAATTGTAATAATTTCTGCAGTGCATATTTGCATGTAATCTGGATGCATAATTATAATTGATTGAAGGTATGTGTACCCCAAAACCTACTGTCCTCGACTCGGGATCTAAAGAACCATCTGTAAATACCCATGTATAATTTCCATATGGAGCTGAAAATTCATTAAGAAATTCCTGATGAGTATAGGTTTCCATTTTTTTGTGAGTTGAGAAAATTGTCTGAATTGTTCCCGTAAGATAATTCAGTTTGATCTGAAAGCAGGATTTAATGTTCTCTTTATATAGATTAATGAGGTATTTGTCAAAATTATTTTTTATTTCAATTTGATATGGTGGCTCTTGTGATTTCCAAAATCCCATTTTATCATTTAGTTTGGTTTCCAACTCTGACAGGATGTCGTTCAGTGGATTTTTTAGATCGGCTAGGATTTTCAGATAGAATTTAGCGCAAATTTAACAGTTCCAATGTGTTTTCGGCTGCTGTGAAAATATAAGTAATACCTAAAGTTAAGTTTTAGATTATAACCAATTTCTGTTTCCAACTACATATTTGAATATTTAGAAATGTACTTCTTCAGTAATAAACTAAAAACTATTAAATTTTTTATTTTAATAACTAATTTACAATGAAATAAAATAAATTTAGGCGAACGGGTATTAAATTTTTAAATTCTCGAACTCATCCCCATATTGATGTTTTAGTTGTAGAATCTTTTCTTTAACTGCCAACTCGAGTTTCTGTTTTTCTAATTTTAAAATGTCTCTACTTAACTCTTCATTTTCTTTTCGAACTTTAAGAATTTTTTAAATCTTCTTTCTTCTTCACACTTATTTTTTTTGTGATAGGTATGTGGGACTCCCGATACATAATTAGGTATTTTACACTTTTCCGGTAGTTTAACATGTTTATTTCCAGTGCATTGTTCAAGACTACCGTTGATCCTGTACTTCTTCAGCAACTTGTGCAACCCCACCTTCATTACGAAGAAGTTCATCGCGGTGCGGTGCTATCATAAGTCGCGGCGCAAATTGATCCTAAGCGAACACAACCTGGCACCTGCGAGTTGCGTAGAGAGTTCTGCGCCTCCTAATATCAGTCAATACGATGCCAGGTCTAGCCATGCGAACGTTTGTCATCGGCGTACAGTTTTCTGGTGTCGTGGGACGCGTGACTCAATCCTCAGTTGCGGTTTGGTTTTCAAGATGGACGTAGAAAAGCTAATAGAACTCGTTCGGAATTACTATTATTATAAACAACACTGATTGTGATTGGATTGTCGTTGCAAAAACTGCTTACCGATTACATATATTTATATCTTGTCTACATATTTTATTTTTAAGCATGAACAAGCCCGGTATGATGACACATTTTATTTGAGAGTTATGCGATATTCACAGATATGCTTACCGGTTTTTAGTAATGGATCATTTTTAATGATAATGTTGTGTAGATTTAAGAAATGAATGATATTTACAAAATTTTTATACCTATAGAAAAGGGATTACGCCATCATTTGTGACATAGTATTTCTAGGCCTGGATCCCGCGTACCAACAAAAAGTTGATTAATAGCAAGCTGAAAATTTGTTAATAGCTTAACGGTGTCTCGTCAGACAAACTTTGATGTACGGGAACACTGAAACAGGGGAAGTTTTAATTGTGGAACAGGTTAAAAATTTGGAACGTCAGACTACAAAAACGTTCCATATATTTTGTCGGACAGAACTTCCAATTGATTTGTTACCATTTCATTAAACTCTCATGGAAAAATTAGACTGGTGTTTATCACTAACTGGGCATTTTAATGAGTGAAACAGGAAGAACATGTCAAATAACAGGAATCATGTTTGTTAGTAATAGCAGTCTGATTTTTGCACGAGAGTTTAATGAAAGGGTAACAAATCGATTTTTTGTTCTGTCCGACAAAATACATGGGACGTTTTCGTAATGTGACGTTCCAAATTTTTAAACTGTTCCACTATTAAACCTTCCCCTGTTCCAGTGTTCCTGTACATCAAAGTTTATCCGAATAGACACCGTTAAGCTACTAACAAATTTTCAGTTTGCCGGATCCAGGTCTATAAAGTATGTTTTGCTTTTAAAATAAAAGATGTCTTTCATTTTGTGTAGGTTCATTTAATAAAAATAAAAGTAAAGTTTCTGTAATACTTAAGGGCGGCATTTCGAAGACTGCATCATATTGAAAAGATGTACCGGACGGCTCTGTAGTTAGTGTGGCTTTTGCCAATAAATCAAAGTTATGCGTTTACAAGAGCATATTATTTGAAAAATAAGGAGTACCATAATGTGTCATAATTATAATCTCCTTTATACAGATAAAAAAATTGTTTAGTATGTATTTAGCAAAAACATAATCCGCAAAAATCTTATTTAAAACATGCGAACAGTTTTTGCGATCACAATCAATGCAGTGTTTAACTTATGCTTGTTATTATAAAGGTATGTAGAAATAGAATACTCAGTGTAAGATATCTTTTTATGCAGCCGCTTATGATCAAATTCGATGTTTTCGAAAGTCATACCGCTACGACTACTAGGGACGTGTAAGATATTTTTAAAACGTTACTAGTTACATGTACGGCACTACCGTTTTTTAGTTGCCTACTCAATTCAGTACAAGGATCAGATACATCAGTATTTTGTAATCAGTATTTGTACTCAGTACCACTGAGAACCGGTATCAATAGTAACCGTTACACGATTGCACTTATTTTGCCCGTCTCTATTCGTTACGGCGACAGCCGACGCGACGGTCGGGTTAGCTTGTGATCAATATGCGCCACGCTAGAAAAATAACTGCACAGGTCACCGGTCCCACCAGCGCAGGTTGTGACTCGCTTAGGTTCAATATGCGCCAGACCTAAATATTTACTATTGGCTGCGTTCCACTAGTACTCGCCATAGATAAATATTTCTCCCCGATAGAATCTGTCTCTTGAAATTTATTTGAACCACCACCGGTTTTGTAAATTTCCACTTTTTGATTGGCCTTATCTTTTTTTGCTTTTTTAATGAAAAAAAAAATTTTAAATTTGAAAATTGAAAAGAAATTGAAAATGGGTATTCATTTTTGACTTTTTTTAATGCTATCATAAAGAAGTCTTATCTGACCTGCATTTCTTATTCCACTTTGTGCCGTTGCAAATAACTCCTCGGTGATAACCTCCCATACTTCGTTCTTTAATTTTACACTTGTGCCATCCGTTTGTTTATTGTCAATTACATTAAAGTATTGTTTTACGATTTCTAAAAGGTTTTCTTTCTCCTGCTCTGTGAACTTTTTTCCTCGCTCTCATTTCTTTTCAGCCTTATCCATTTTTTGATAATAATTTATATATTTCTAATTTAAAAAACTTTTGTTGACACTTCAGGTAGGCACAAAAATAAAATTAACCTGATTTATATAATCTTTTTCTTATTTCTTATACATATTTTGTACACCGCCATCTGTAACTATACTAAGAAACTACGAACAGTTTTCAATAAATATTTTATTCAAAAGTCTAATAAGTCAGGAAATAAAAGTCGAAATTATTTATCCTCTGAGCTTCTAAGTTGGAAAAATAAAGCATACCAGAGTGGCGAAATACTCGACAAGGGAAATCTAAATTGCATTTCACGTCCTGTCATTCACCGTGATAAGAATTTTAGCGAACTATTTCCTTTAATATCCACCAAAGATGAATAAAGTGTAAACTAAAAGAAAATAAAATATTTTTTATCCTTCCTTTAGATTTCCCTTGTCGAGTATTTCGCCACTCTGTTATGCTTTATTTTTCCAACTTAGAAGCTTAGAGGATAAATAATTTCGAATTTTATTTCCTGACTTATTAGACTTTTGATTCATAGATGGTGCTAGTAGCATCTTTGGTAATTATTTTGATTATTTCATTCATAGGAGATTCTGACCAATAGAAAGCTACAGAAATGCAAATTAAGGTGATTATTTTTTAATGATTTTAACTTCCAATCGTATAGTAAGATATTTGAACACGTGTTTAATTCTGTCCAATCAGATTAAAATTATACTAAGAATTATCTACTGTAGAAAATTCCCGATAGAATTTTTTGTTTACCAATTTCCTAGTTTTGACAACTGTCACATTTAAGAAAATATCCATAATATACGTATTAAAAAATAATCTTACGAATATCACACGACAGTAAGAATAAATAAGAAAATAATGCTTCCTTTTCTACTCAAATTTGTTATCATTGGCCAATAGACACGAGAGCCCGCAGGGCTCTCGTGTCTATTGCCAGACAACAAATTTTCGAAAAACTGTCGCATTATTTTCAATTTATTCTCACTCTCTTGTGATATTATACCCGATAATTTTTGTTCATATCCCGTCGCCAAGTATATTATGTCAGATGCCCTTCGTTGCTAAGAAAAAATACATTCAGTGACATTAATGACAATTAATGTTTTATAGGGGAGTGCAATTAGAACGAGAAGATACAATGTTTCGGAAAAAATCAAACAAGGTTATATTTTTTTAAAACTTTTTTTGTTAGTTTATAAATATGTTAAAGTAAAAAGTTCTACTCTCAAATTTCGCCGCTAATTGTTTATTAATTGTTTAAACAATAACAATTGTTTTGTATAAATAATGTTAAGAATATGGGTGAATTCAACATTTTATTTTGATAAAAAATGTTTTTATTTTAGTTTTGATTATGCTGAACCCGAATCTGACATTACAATTTGCAAATTCAAAATGGCGGATTCAAAATGGCGGATTTTTTCCTAAAATGCCTTAAAAAGCAGTTGTAAAATCCGAATTTTTTTTTATAAAACGTGTTTGTTTACATATATGTGGATATTTTTGAGAGGTTGCTGAACCTGAATCAAATTTTTATAATTTAAATTATAAAATGGCAGATTCAAAATGGCGGATAACTTAAAAAATAGGTGTAAAATCATAATTTCTTTACAAAATGTATTTATTTCTACATATATTTATTTTTGAGAGCTTTGATAAACCTAACTTAATTGTTAACATTATAAACTATAAAATGGCGGATCCAAAATGCGGATTTTCTAAAAAGAACATAAAAAAGAACATTTTTCTAAAACATTTATTGTCTTTATTTTTAACAGGTTGTTGAATCTGAATTAAAGATTAAAAATTTAAATTTCAAAATGGCGGATCCAAAATGGCGGATATTTAAATTAAAAACAAGTAGAATCCAATCAAACAAATATGGAATTTCATTCTTAAAAAAAAAGATAAACAAATAATCTTCACAAAAATATTAAAAATTAAAATGTATTAGAAAGAAAGAACCAATTATTCAAAATCTATCTCTTCAATATTCAAAAAATTGTTGCAATGGAATCATAAATAAAAAGTTATTCTTAGTAAAAAGCTCTGCATATTCTAAAACTTTAAATGCAATCATAAAATATCAATTTTTATCAACTTTATACAAGATATGTCAATAAATAAAAATTTCAGTTAGGAGTAAAATACCTATATTTTTCATAATACTGAAAATTGCTATTATGGAAAGTTGTTCAGAATTAAAAACGATGTGTCAATATGCAATTACACTTTTATCCAATTTTTTTACATAATACCTCGTATAATATTGATAAAATATAATATTTTATATTTGCATATTAAGTGTTAGACCATACACAGCTATTTATGACGAATAACTTTCTTCATAAAATTAATAATATATCAGTTATCATAAATAATAAGTGAAAATTTAATGATGTTTGGTATAACTAATTTGAAACAATATTAAAAAAAAGCAAATTTTCGATTAGAAGGATATAATTACATATTGAAACATAGTTTTTAATTCCAAACAACTTTTCTTTATAAAAATTTTCGATATTGTGAAATATAAAGGTACTTTACTCTTTAGTGAAATTCATATTTTTTGACATACCTCGTACAAAATTAACAAAATTTGATATTTGATGGTTGTATCTTATGTTATATACGATGCAGAGTATTTTATAAAAAATAACTTTTTTTCGTAAAACTGATATTAAAAAAGTTATCAATAGGTTCCAAGTTACGCAGACATACTGTATAAGACCTAAAATTTTTTTTTTTTGTTGAACATTTATTATTTTTGAAGCTTATTATTAAATTAATTTTAGGTAAGTTTTACAGAAAAAAGTTTTGATCACTCTGTATATACATTTTTCCAGCTGGTAATTATCGGTTTTTGTATTACATTATTGTTATCTTTCTTAGTTTTCTCAAAAAGAAATTGTTTATTTCATTTTTAATCTAAAAGAATTCAGTGTTTTTTTAAGATTATATCCTAGGCTTTAAAAAAATATTAAAAAAATTGTATTACATTTATTCAAACTTGAGTAATACCGTCTTAAAATGGTGGGAATTCTGTAGTTGAAAAGTTTTCAAAAATTACATTTTTTGAGACAGCGTATTATTTGAATTAAATTTTTGAGATTTTTTTTGAATAAAACATCGTTTAGTAAGATGATTGAGAGGTAAGTTGTGCAAATTTGACAGCTTTGTAGGTAAAATTGTATTAGTTACACATTTTTAAATCATTTTTAAACAAAATTCATGTAAGTCTCACTTTCCGCCCACACCGTACTTATGTCCATAAATTTTATTTCTTTTTATTACAACCATAAGATAGCTTATTTTATCTTCTTTCATGTCCAATTTGTAAAATTTCTTTTGATCCATTAGTTAAAGAATTACATTAAAAAAACTCAACCGTGCACTTCTTCCAACGCTAGTTTACATTGCGCCAATGTGTGTGAGAAGGGTGACTTTAGCGTTATAAATAAAAAATTACAGAAGCTAGAGGTTTAATTTTAGAAAAATCTTTATATAAGGTTTTTTTGTAAAATTTTCTGAATTTTTCAATGGTCAAGTCAGTTTTTTTCTAAAAGTTATATTTTCGGAGTTATTTAAAAAAACATCTAACTTCGCTGTTCATTTGTTTAATAAAAAATGAAGCACCCACTTCTCGAGTAGAACTTTTTGATATGTTGTTTATTAAACATTTCTTAATGAAATTACAAAAAGTTTTATCTTGTTTGATTTTTTCCGAAGTGAAAATCTAAATGCACTTCCCTATTAAAAGTTATAAAAGTGATGACTTTCAACCGTAAAATCTTTTATATCAACTGTGTGTTTAACAGTATTAATTTGTAATTACATAAATAAATTACAATAAAATTTTGGTTTTGAACAGTTTTATTCATGAAATAATCGCAACAAATTGCACTCGATCTCTAAAATTAATATAGAATTTTAGAGCTCTTGTGCAATTACTACTGATAATTACCCGGAAAGGATGAAAGGATTTGAGTCCAGTTCAGTGCCTCTACCCAGGTGCTCCGATGAGGAAACGGTTATTCCGAAATACGTATAAGCACATAGTAGAGGGTGTGTACTGTAATCAAATCTGAACCATCTTTTCTTTTCGTTTAAATATTTTATTCTTCAGTTAGTTATTTACTTGGTAGTTTTGCTTTATAATACAGAATTTAATTAACTTGTCGATTCAATAAAAAGTATATTTAACCCACAGATACTTATCTGATGATTTATTTGTTGTTTATAATACCAGCCATTAGTAAAACAATATGTTTAATGAAAAATATATAAACTTCCGTGCCAACTAAACATTGAGGACCTTCTTTTCAATAATACATACATATATATATATATATATATATATATATATATATATATATATATATATAAACATAGAAAAGAAAAATCATTGGCAAATAACTATTGCTCCTGTAGTGATCTTTTTCCAAGTTAAACTATTATTCTTCTAACTTGGCTATACTGTACTGATGACGACTAATGAGTCAGAAACACGTGTCTGCAGTTGCATTCCATCTTTTTATATTGTTAATTTTGTATTCACATTCACATTGTGAGTTATTTGCCAATGATTTTTCTTTTCTATGTTTATAGTTGTACTCGCTTACTTAACATCCTTTATTTTATAAGGTTTTGGCTTTTCTTTCCTTAGGTAGCTTTACCTCTGTGACTGTGTTGGTCGTCGCCCTGAAAGGCAGGGTCTTCTGACATTGTTGTCACAAATGGTAATATTGCTCCTGTAGTGATCTTTTTCCAAGTTAAACTATTATTCTTCTAACTTGGCTATACTGTACTGATGACGACTAATGAGTCAGAAATACGTGTCTGCAGTTGCATTCCATCTTTTTATATTGTTAATTTTGTATTCACATTCACATTGCGAGTTATTTGCCAATGATTTTTCTTTTCTATGTTTATAGTTGTACTCGCTTACTTAACATCCTTTATTTTATAAGGTTTTGGCTTTTCTTTCCTCAGGTAGCTTTACCTCCGTGACTGTGTTGGTCGTCGCCCTGAAAGGCAGGGTCTTCTGACATTGTTGTCACAAATGGTAATATTGCTCCTGTAGTGATCTTTTTCCAAGGTACTGATGACGACTAATGAGTCAGAAACACGTATCTGCAGTTGCATTCCATCTTTTTATATTGTTAATTTTGTATTCACATTCACATTGCGAGTTATTTGCCAATGATTTTTCTTTTCTGTTTATAGTTGTACTCGCTTACTAACATCCTTTATTTTATAAGGTTTTGGCTTTTCTTTCCTCAGGTAGCTTTACCTCCGTGACTGTGTTGGTCGTCGCCCTGAAAGGCAGGGTCTTCGGACATTGTTGTCATAAATGGTAATATTGCTCCTGTAGTGATCTTTTTCCAAGTTAAACTATTATTCTTCTAACTTGGCTATACTGTACTGATGACGACTAATGAGTCAGAAACACGTGTCTGCAGTTGCATTCCATCTTTTTATATTGTTAATTTTGTATTCACATTCACATTGCGAGTTATTTGCCAATGATTTTTCTTTTCTATGTTTATAGTTGTACACGCTTACTTAACATCCTTTATATATATATATATATATATATATATATATATATAACAATCAACAGTCATTACATATTGCTGGTAAATGTACTTATTTTAAAACTAATTAATTCAAAATTCACTCAAAGGTTTTACTCAAATATATATATATTTATATATATATATATATATATATATATATATATATATATATATATATATATATATATATATATATATATATATATATATATATATATATTTTAACATAAGATGTAGATCCTTGAAACACACTCAGTGATCAAAAGATCCAAGGTTAATGGTTTGACGACCACTCGTACGAAATTTTTTTTTCATTTTTATATATATATATATATATATATATATATACATATTTTTTTTAAATTGGGTTTCTTGTTGGGCTTAGGTTCATAAAAAAAAAGAGATGGCTATGATGCTATGACATATTATTTCATCGACGTTTCGACAGGAATATCCTTGCCTGTTTCAAGATCATTACGTGACCAAAAAAACATTTCGTCAAAGATACAATACCAACATTTAAGAAAAACTTTGACTTACCCTGCATGCAAAGTTGGTAGTGAAACAATAACATAAATAGACGTCACAAAATAAAACAATGATAAAACATAGGGACAGACCCACTAGTCAATACGTTTAAAATTTAGGTACTGTGTCAAATTAGTGTGATGTTATATCGATGTTTAAAATATCAATTAAATACTTATACTAAATTTACAATCAAGATCCAGTAGAAATAAACAAACCAAGACACGTTAAATGATACTAGGAGCACTACCGAATCATAATTTACAATGTGTAAACTTTGAAAATCATGACTTGGGATTTACAATGTATATACATTGTAAATTATTATTCGGGAGTGCTCCTAGTTAAGTAGCATTTAACGTGTCTTGGTTTGTTTATTTCTACTGCATCTTGATTGTAAATTTAGTATAGTTGCTTCCGCATCATAGGCGTGCTGAAATTTATTTTGTATTATATTTTAAATTAGATTATAATATAATTTGTTCAAATGTTTGATGTCCCTTTTGTCATTAATAGCGTTGTTGTTCTTTTTTATTTCTATAGACTCTAGGAGCTCCCTATTCTTTTTTGTTGTGTTCAGTTTTTAAGATTTTGGTGTTGTCAAAATCGAATTTATGTTTTTTCTCGTTTTCACGTTATATATACGTAATTACTCATACGTTGGGCGTACCTACTTTGTATTACCACCCGTTTTCCTGCAAATGTGAAAAGCTAGAACTAATATCTATTTTGCGATGAGATTGATAAACATATCGATAAGAATATTTGATTTCGAGGGTTCCGGCAGAATACACAAAATTTAAAAACATGATTAAAGAACAACTAACAAAAATATTCAATAGTCCATTTACTCACGATTTTTGCTCCAAATTTTAAAGAGCTGATTAGATTGACGTGAAATTTGGCACACACATAGCTAAAATGTCAAAGACAAACAGTGATATTGTGCCCACGTGTGCTTTTGTCCTGGGGATGAGTTTCACCCCTTCTCGGTGTCAAAACATATATGTTCAAAATAAGTCCGGAAGTCGATAGGTAGATAGATAGTCGATATTTTATTGTAAAAAATATTCTGAGCAAAAATATAGCATATAAAAAGTGAAAAAATGGTGTAGGTAGGTATGTACGAGAGTCATAGACCCAGGAGAGTTGTGGCTAATGAAAAATAGGTTCTTATTTGTCAAACTCCAAATCGAATATTTCAACGTGAAATAACCAAAAAATATAGCACTTTTCTGGGAAAGGTCATCAGATCTTTTTTAAAGTGTTTAAAAAAAGCTATATTTTTGTTTTTAAAAAACTTATAGCATCAAAAGTCCTTTCCATGATTGCTAGATTGGATCATGGACCGGTTTCAAAACAAGGTGCTACGAGCAATAACTGATGCGCCGTGGTTTGTAAGCAACAAGGACATCCTACAAAACCTTCAAGTGCCAACTGTGAGTGAAGTGATAGTGTCACACAATGATAAATATTTACAGCGACTAGAAAAGCACCCAAATGTGTTAGCGCTAAATTTATTGGATAATAGTCAACACCAGACATACACCATTTTTTCACTTTTTTTATAAGCTATATTTTTGCTTAGAATGTTTTTTTTTTTGATAAAATATTTACTTTTTGAGTTATTTGTGAAAAACCGTTTTAAAACGTGTTTTTTTGTTGAAAACTGAACATATTTACTCGCAAATAACTCGAAAAGTATTGACTTAGTGAAAAAATTCTATAGAAAAAAGTTGCTTAGCTATTTCACCCCGGAGACAGGGCTGCTTTATCCATTAGGCAATATAGGCAGTTGCCTAGGGCGGCACATTATGAGAGGGCGGCACAAATACTGTACAAAAAATAGTTGTATATAAAAATTATGGATCTGAGTTCTGTCATTAAAAAGTATGAAGCTCTTTCAAATTACTTTACCGCAAGGAAGCCAAAAAATTGTGCACAAATAATACATATAAAGAAATAAGAGAAAAAGAAAAATTCAATTTGACGAGGAGGCCGATGATGAACTAAACTTTTCAGCTAGTGATGAGATGAAAATCCACACATTCTATAATATTATAATCGACACTCTGATAAGAGACCTGAATAGACGTCTGGAATCTTATCGACTTATTTATCAACGTTTTCGTGTTATTAACAGATTTGCCAAAATTAAGCAATGAAGAAATTAGAAGAAGCTGAAAATCCGGTACAAAATAAAGACGACCAAGATACATCATTCATGCATGAATGCATTCGGAATGCATTTGGATACCACAATAAAATCACCAATTGGCATATCTTAATATTTAAAGAGAGTTTTGTGCAGTCACTGAAGGTGGATATGAGCTATTACCTCCGATTTGGTTGAACCTCCATCGATTTGCATGTAAATTGGTGAGTGATTAGAGGATCTCTCAAGGAACAAAGGTGACATGGTGTCAACTTGAGCTTTTACCCTGGGGTGGATGTCACCCCTTCTCGGGAGTGAAAATTGTTTTATTAAAAATATCCCCAGAATTCGATAGAGGGGCAAATTCTAAGCATAATTTGTTATACATAAAGTTATTAAAATAAATCAAAACTTTTTGAGTTATTAAAGATCAAAGATTTTAATTTTTTGTGAGAAAAATGCATATGTTTTTAACCGATTTTCCATAAATACCTCAAAAACTATAAGATTTTACAAAAAGGTTATTACTACCAAAATTGAATCCAATAAAAAATGAAATAAACTCCTTACTGAAATGACCTTTTAATGTTAACTAAAAGTGAGTTATAGGTAATTAAATTTATATTTTTTGTCGGCGAGTACCCAAATCTAAGTATTCAAGCTTAAATAACGGGAAAGTGATGCATTTTATTACATAACCTTATTAAACATTAATTTGTCAAAGTACTTAATATATCAATTATAAGATATTTTCAAAGTACTTAATTATAAGATATCTATCAAATGAGCCCCGAACAAGTTGATAGCATTAAAATTTATGCACCAAATATTTTTCGAAATTTATCTTTTAAGAATTTTTCCAAAAAAGTTATTGTTTTTTTTTCTCTCTGATTCTGGCCTTGGTTTAGAACTAGAACCTTTAGCCACGTAATTGTATAACTTATCACTAGCTCAGGTGTAATGTGTAGTGTGTGTGTTGAGTAAGTGTCTTGTTACTTTGCAAAGTCGACGTCATTGTCTTTGCAAAGAGACGCTAATTGTATCCGAACGTCTGCGGTCCCTCCGGATTGTTTTTTTTAATATTTCCGTTAATTTTTACGATATAAGGTTTGCCTTAACACCGTTTGAAAGTTAATTTTATTGACTATTAAACCACGTTGAATTTAATCTTTTATATCCCTTACTTTTTTTAATAAAAGGTTAAATGGCCCCGGTTACATGGTTCTCGCAGTAAAATTTAAGCTTTAAACGTTTCTATCTCGGTTATTTTTTACCATATAGTTACATACCCTATAGTTTTATATAGTTATGTAAAGTTAAAATATTTGATACAGAGAAAACTAAAATTTGGTTATACATATACATATCACTTTTTACGTATATTGAGTATTTTTGGAGTTATTATCAAAAGAAAATGAAAATTACGATAATTTTAAAAATTGTTTTTTTTTTAAATTATATCTTTTTTTAATATGCATTCTAAACCAGTCAAAATTGTTGAAATCATTATTTATGCTAATATAAAGAAATTCTTCTAAGGTTTACTATAAATTTTAATTTTTGTGGAAATAGCGTATGTTTTATTTTTCACTTTTTCCTAATAAGTTCTAAAGGGTTCTCTTATTTTCATCATAACTTGCTTAATTGTGATGATATTGACTTTTACTGGAGCTCATTTGATAGGTACACCGAAGTACTTTGAGAAGTGTGTAGTAGGTATATTTTATAAAATGCATCTTTTTCCCGTTATTTAAGCTTGAATACTTAGATTTGAGTACTCGTCGAAAAAAATATATATTCAATTAACCATAACTCACTTTGAATTAACATTAGTTTAGTTCTTTAAGCAAGGAGTGTATTCAACTTTTTGTTATCTTCAATTTTGATAATAATAACTTTTTTGTAAATTTTTTTGAAAAACAGCTTTAAAATATGCATTCTTTACGAAAAAATAAAATCTTTGATCTTTAATAACTCAAAAAGTATTGATTTATATTAAGGTGATACAGTAGCGATCAACAAAATTTTTTATTTCATTAGTAGTTCCAAAATGACACAAAATCTAGCCATCGGACAAAAAAGTTTATTTGAAGAAAGTGTATTTTTTTGTTCTTCTTAATGGCGGTACAGGCTGGTTTTTTTAAATATTGTATTTAATTACAGAGTAATTTCCACATATTAATATATTTTTCAAATTGGGCTCTGTACCGCCATTCTTTATTATATTACGGATACGTGTGCCAAATATCTCGATAAAACATTCAAAATTAAAGCCGCAATCTTGGAACGCGTTTTCGCTACCTGTTGATCGCTACTGTTTCCTCTTAATAACTTTATATAACAAATTTTGCTTAGAATTTGTCTCTCTATCGATTTATGGAATTATTAAAAAAAAATTTTCATCCTCGAGAAGGGGTGGCTTTCACCACCCCGGTAAAAGCGCAAGTTGGCATCATGTCACCTTTGTTCCTTGAGGTATCCTCTAACTACTCACCAATTTTCAAGAAAATTTATGGAGGTTCAACGATATCGGAGGTGAAAGCCTTCAGTGACTGCACTAAGTGGATTGAAAGATATTTTCTCTAATTTTGACATTGCTTTGCACATTTACTGTGCATCCCAGGTGCCAACGTGTCCGCTGAAAGGTCATTTTCGAAAATGTCAAGAATTAAAAATAATTTCTTATCAAGTATGACGCAAGAACGTGCAATTTGTCGATTTTGTCAAGAAAACAATCTTTTTGAAAAGTCTTTTTTGAAAAGAAGTCTCTGATGTGATCAAACTGGAATGACAATTTTTTCTGTTATAGGTATATACACATCGTAGTTTAAATCCATTTTTAGTGTTTTTGCAAATTTCTGCAATTTTTTTCGCAAAAATGGTACATGGTTGAAGGGCGGCTACCAGAGAATTGCCTAGGGCGTCAGTTGACCTAAACGCGGCCCTGCCCGGAGAAGAGGTAAATCTCACCCCAGGGCAAAAGCACGCATCGGCACAATATCACTTTTTTCTTTAATATGTTAACTATGTATATGCCCATGTCATTCCAAGTGCTTCTTTAAAATCCGGAGGTTTTGCAATATTTTACCATGAGAAATGGACTACACACATCATCTGATTTTTTTGATTTTAATGGGAACACAATTCTTCTCGAAATACATGATTGTACGCCTCTGACACTCGTCTAGGTATATAATCTCTTTCACATTTAGACTCATTTTTATGTAACATAAAAGAAAGACATCTTATTAACGGCTAGGTGTGTCTTCTATTAAAAAAGTTTTAAGAAGCGTTATACAACATAGTGATGAATAATACACAATCTATTTTAGACGGCTCGCCATATGGGAAGCGCTTTTAGCAGTCGCAAACTTAACTGAAATGTTTATCATCATTAGGTGTAATATTGCAAAAGCTATGTTAAGCTAATGAAATGCATTCGATGCGGTCATGTTGTTTTCTTAAAATTTATTAATCTCCTATATTGTCAAAGATTTCGCAATTATCAAAAAAGTTTTACTTAAAGGTTGTAGGACAAAAAATGAATGTAACATCTAGTTTCGTCCTAACTACCTATTCAGCTAATGTGGCATGTTCTGGCCTTTATTCTTTTACGCCCTAAAGAATGTAGTTATTTAGTTAGCAATTTTTTATTGTTATCGACCTATTTATCTAAACATTAAGCCGAGTTGCTTATTTCTACGAATTTTTCGAGTTTTAATTCATAGCTTTACTTCTGAAGATAGATTTTCCTGATTTGTATCCATTGCTACCGATTTGTACGGTGTAAATCCAGTTTGTTGTAACTTGCAACCGTATTGAGCTCTTTTTCGTTCTCTGTGCTCCTTTCTCCAAAGGAATGCACCAGACGCAGACTACTTGGTTTCCTCCTTTTTTTTTCGCAATTTCAGGCAGTCCTAAATGATTCCATTTTATGCAGTTAATTTCTACCTGTAATTCAATGAGCCTTTTTTGAGTTACAAGAGTTCTTACGCTATAAATAGCGATATGCAATGTTCGTTGTCCATGTAGCCGTATCTACTCTGGTGATTATGTACACCCTCTCTCATTGGTGTCATCGATTCTCTACTGTAGCCAGGGACCATTGCAAGGATTAAAAATGGATGGGAAGATGAAGACAGGTTGGAGACCTGGCCATTCATAAGAGCTTGAACATAGGAGAAAGTCAGTTCGCGTAAAGCAGGAACTCCACTTCCTGGAGCGAGTCTTCTACCGAGATTGTAGAGAAGTATTACCCGATACCCTCTAGAAAGTAGTATGGCCAATTATTATATTCTGATAAATGCGGCACCATACATTTTTTAAAATAAATATTGAACTTGAACTCGAGCTTGGATTTTAAAATTAGATTTATTATCGCTTCACCGCTTCAACATCAGATGCAAACGATGCGATGCCTTGTCAGAGAGAAGTATGTGTCTTGTTATAAATCGCTTACCTTTCAATTCTTCTTCTTTGTCAAGTGCTATCTCCGTGACAAAGTCGGCAATCATCATAGCAATTCGGACTTTAGAGACAACTGCTTTGAGAAGTTACTTTAATGTACGTCCTTACCAGTCTCTCAGATTGCACAGCCATGATATTTTAAGTCTTCCTATACTTCTCTTTCCTTGGAATTTTCTATGTACATATAATCAGTTGGAGCAAAGCGTATATCGCTACTCGTGTAATGTGTCCGTGGTATTCCAATTTTATTGTTTTGATTTTGTTTTTAAAACATCCATTTCTTTATTTATCCTTCTCAGAACTTCTCTATTTGTGACGTGTTCTATCCACGATACTTCTATTCTAGTATACACTATAGTTGATTTTTTAACCAAGTGGAGTAAACTAAAAAGACAGATTCACACCCAAGAAAGTTACTAGAAAAGTAACCAAATTCATTTTCCTTTTTCGTTGATCATATCAGCTTTCGATGATAATCCATACATATTATATTATACTAACACATCGCTAGAGTTCTAAAAACAACTGTTTTTATATAAAAGTAGACTAAAAATCTAAAAATTAAAGGAATAATTCAGAAAACACAAAAAATCGGCGATATGCTTAATTAACCTATAAAATGACAGAAGTGTCAAAATTTCATAAATGTCATTAGCGTCAAAATTTAATAACAGTGGAGTAAACTTGCCTGCGGTTGGACCAATTAGAAACAAGCGTTATGGCGCGGTAAATTTGAATCACTCCTCTTGGTTAAAAAACAAACAGTAGTATACACCTACAACTCGAATAATTACAGTTTTTTTTCATTGATTTCGAATTCAAGGTCCAAGCTTGATTCCATAAAACAAAGTCAAGAAAAATTAGAAAAATTCTTTGTAAAAGGTATACAATTTTTTATTAAATATCCCTTTAAGGGCTACATCACAACAAAACGTTTTCGATTTTATAAAAAATCATCATCAGTGTTAGACCTAAAAGTAATTATAACCGTATTAATGAATGTAAAGTTGATGTTTAAATTTTGACTAAGGTTAAAGCAAGTTGGTTATACTTACAGATTGGATGCCAGCTGAGCCACCAAAGAAATATTCGGGTAAAAACCCTTTAAATATAATATGGATGCATTAAAGGTGCATACTTAAATAAAATGCTTTAGGATGGATACATGGCAACAAGGATAATGTCCTTAGGTAAGGTATTGAATTTCCCAACACGTGGGATGCAAAATTGAGTTGTTTACATTTCAATGACTTAATGGCAACTAAATGCATATTGAGTGATGTATCTGAAAGGTGTCAAAAACAAACCGACAACGTGACGTAGAAGTTACCCTGTATTACTACAGCCAACTAAAAAAATGTTTCTTTTCCTTGTGGATTAAAGTCAAGAAAACTTAGCACTTAGCCAACCTAACTCTTTGCTCCAACTTTAAATATCTCTCTTTGGGTACAAGTACAAAATTCGAACCTTCGGCACTTCCTTCTGTTTTTCAAAGTGATTTTTTTGGTTTTGTCAGCTTGGTTTTATCAGCTGTATTATTAAACATTTCTGTTATTTAGCAGGGTAATTTTTATGATTATCTGCAACCGATGAAAACACTTTCAATGTTTATCTTTAAAATTAAATTTTACTGGCATTTCTAATAGCTATGTTTGATGTTTATTAGTGCTGTCGACAGGAGCGATACAACGACCTCCTTTATTTAGATGGACTTACCCAAGTTTTTTTTTATGTGTTTTGAACAGTAGAACACGAATTTTTTGGGTAACAGTTGATCCGGATGTCGATAAGATTGTTATAAACAAAGAACTTGCAGAATTACATAACAGCGATTTTTCGCAAAACAAAACATATTTTTGTATTTTTTGGGTCATTCTAAGCAAAAAATGTTTCTTAAGTTTTTTTGTAGGATGCACAGTTTTAGAGATAAACGCGGTTGAACTTACAAAAAATCGAAATATTGCAATTTTTGAACCCGAATAACTTTTGATTAACAAATACAATAGCAATTCTGCTTACCGCATTGAAATTTCAAGTCAAATTATAGCGGTTTTGATTATTAGTATTGCTAAAAATTATTTTTTTTATTGTTAAGCAAAGCTATAAACAAATAGTGTTTGAGCGTTTTGACCCGTACCCAATAGTGCAGCCGATATGTGAAACAATTGTGCATTTAATGATATAAGCATATAATTTGGACCACATACACTACACATATAATGGTTTAAATTTAGATATAATCCGAATATCCGAAACATAGGTAAATGTGAAGATAAGAGATAAGTGTTATGCATAGTTCCTAAAGTTTAAATCATCATCATCATTCTCTTTGCCTTATCCCTATGCGGGGTCGGCTTCCCTAATTGCATACAATTCTATCAATCCATACAATTCTATCTTGAGTCATATCAATATTAATCCCCTTTACCAACATGTCCTGCCTAATCGTCTCCCCCCACGTCTTCTTTGGTGTTCCTCTCCTACTCCTTCCAGGAATCTGCACTTCAGAAATTCTTCGTATTGGGTGATTAGCGTCTCGACGTTGAACATGATCAAACCATCTCAACCTATGCTCTCTCATTTTGGCATCAATTGGTGCCACACCTAGACTTCCCCTAATATACTCATTTTTAATTCTATCCTTTTTTGTCACTCCACTCATCCATAAAAGAATTCTCATTTCCGCCACATGTATTCGTTGTTCCTCTTTCTTTTTCACTGCCCAACATTCAGTTCCGTACATCATAGCCGGTCTTATGGCTGTTTTATAGAATTTTCCCTTTAACTTCATTGGAATTTTCCCTGTCACACACCACACCACTTGCTTCCTTCCACTTCATCCATCCAGCTCTAATTCTACTGCATGCATCTCCATCTATTTCTCCATTACGCTGTAATACCGATTTCCGGTAATTAAAACTATGGCTTTTTACAATCAGTTCACCATCCAAAGATACCATGTTATTTGTACTAACTCCATCTTTAAATGAACATTGCAAAAACTCTATCTTTGTCCTACTAAGTTTTAAACCTTTTTCTTCCAGAGCTTGTCTCCACTGTTCCAGTTTTTGTTCTAAGTCTCTTTCACTATTTCCTACTAACACGACATTATCAGCATACATTAAGCACCATGGAATGTTACCCTGTAGTTTCGCTGTTATCTGGTCCAAAACTAATGAGAATAAGCACCGAGCCCTGGTGCACTCCTACTTTCACATGAAATTTATCAGTCTCTCCCACACCTGTCCTAACACTAGTCGTTACTCCCTCATACATATCCCTCACAATCTTTACATATTCACCAGGTACTCCTTTCTTATTGAGTGCCCACCACAGAATCTCTCGAGGAACTCTATCATATGCTTTCTCAAGATCAATGAACAACATATGAGCGTTTGTTTCTTTACTCCTGTATTTTTCCATCAACTGCCTTGTAATGAAAATTGCATCTGTTGTTGATCTGCCCTGCATAAAGCCAAACTGATTCTCGGATATTTCAGTCTATTCACGTATCCGTCTATCAATTACTCTTTCCCATATTTTCATGGTGTGGCTAAGCAGTTTTATAGACCTGTAGTTTGTACATTGTTGTATATCTCCCTTGTTTTTGCAGACAGGTACTAGTATACTGCTTCTCCATTCGTCTGGCATTTGTCCAACTTCCATAATTCTATTAAATAAACCTGCTAGTCACCTTGTTCCTGTCTCTCCCAATGCTCTCCATACTTCCCCAGGAATATCATCTGGTCCTACCGCTTCCCCGTTTGTTACTTTGGTGACCATTGCTGCTACTGTCTCCGTTGACTCTACAGGCTGTCTGTCAAATTCTTCATTTAATAAGCTACCAAAGTACTTTCTCCATCTCTTTTTGACATCCTTTTCGTGAACTAGTATTTTATTACTTTCATCTCGGATACATCTAATCTGATTAAAATCTTTTGCTTTCTTTGCTCTCTGTTTGGCTATTTTATATATCTTCGTTTCGCCTTCCCTGGTATCAAGTTGATCGTGTAGGCTTGAATACGCTTCTGCTTTGGCTTTTGCTACTGCTACTTTCGCTCCCTTTTTCGCCACCATATAGTTTTGATGATCTGTGTCGGATCTGGTTTCTTGCCACTTTTTGTATAATGTTCGCTTCTCTTTTATTTTTCCTTGTACTTCGTTTGACCACCACCAAGTCTCTTTATCCTCAAACTTTTTTCCTGACGTTTTCCCAAGTATTTCAATGGCAGTCTCTCTAATAATGTTGGCCATTTTTCTCCAAATTGTGATTGTTTCTACTATTCTTTCCTTGAATAGACCTTCTTTCTCATCTTTTAGCATCCACCACTTGATTTTTTGTGGTCCTCTTCGATATTTTGGTTTAGTTTCGCTTTTCACTTCGATGTCCAGAACAAGCAGCTTATGTTGTTGGCTGACTGTCTCACTAACTATTACCTTGCAGTCCTTGCATTCACGTATGTCTTCTTTCCTTATTATGAAGTAGTCTATTTGGGATTGATGTTGTCCACTTTTGTAGGTAATAAGCTAAGTTTCTCTCTTTTTAAAGAATGTGTTAACAATCGCCGTATCCAATGCTGTTGCTAATTCAAGCATGTCATCTCCAGCTTCATTTCTAGTTCCAAAGCCTAATCCCCCATGTATTGTTTCATATCCTATCTTGGCTTGGCCCACATGTGCATTGAAATCACCTCCTATTATAACTTTCTCCTCTGCTGGAATATCACTCAGTACGTCTCCTAATTGGCCATAGAAAGCTCTTCTTTCATTCTCACCCAGACCTGTTTGAGGAGCATACACACACACACACAACATTCAATACCTCTTTATCAATTACAAATTTCACTAACATCATTCTATCACTCGTTCTTACCACTTCTACGTTATTTTTCATTTCACTATCAGCAATTATACCAACTCCATTTCTAGTGCTTCTACTCCCTACATACCACAATTTGTATCCTTCACCTAGTTCTTTCGCCCTTTGTCTTTTCCACCTAGTTTCTTGAATACAAGCAATTTGAACTCTTCTTCGTTTGAGCGCATCCACTAACTCCAGACTCTTACCTGTAAGACTACCAAGATTCCAAGATTCTATCCTGATTTGTCTAACCTGTAATGGTGTTCCCCCTGAGATAGTCCTCACCCGGAGATCCGAACGGAGGCTCATTTTACTTCCGGAATATTTTACCTCAGGAGATGCCATCAGTTCAGTATAAGTTTTTATTGCGTTGGAGAAGGTTTTTTCATTTTTATGGCCTGAAAGGATTTTTTTGGATATTTGATGCCGAATGCCTTTTCTATCAGCACCATACCCTGCCCTGCACGTTTAGCCAATACACCACAAATGCAACCAAAGTGCAGTATTACCCCACACCCGCCTGCATTTTTCTGTATAGGCCAGGATCCCTACTGTAAGGACTGCCCTATAAGCCAATGTATTGTTGTCCGTATCCCGCCACTAGAAGGCACGTACTTTATTCGGGATAGTTCCTATAAAGTTTAAAATATTTCCTAAAAAATATTTTTACGTTCTTTTCCACGCCGGTATTACCTTTTTGAAAAATTAATATATACAGGGTGAAAGAATTGAAAAAAAAAACAACATATTTTTACATAATAAATCAGGAAAAACACAACTTCTGGTAAACCGATTCTTCCGGTTCAAGAGCTCGAACTTACACACCAAAAAAAGAACCCGTATACCAAATTTGGTTGAAGTCAAACTTTTCGTTCAAAAGTTATCGTGCTATTAGTCACATATGCATCGTCGCCATTTTGAATGCCCGCCATTTTTGTAAAAGGTAAAATCTGAGATGGCCTTCTAATTTTGAACTTTTATATGTGTTGTATATGTAGTCCAAATTATATGCTTCTATCATTAAGTGCACAATTCTTGTAATATTTGCACGAATCTGCCGCACTACAATGGGGTCCGGACAAATAATCCCAGACAAAAAATCCCCAGCCAAAAAATCCCCACAATAAATCTCGGACAAATAATCCCCACAAATTTTTTTGGACAAAATATTCCACAAAAAATCCCGGACAAAAAATCCCCAAGAAATATTTGCTGCCGAATAGTTCTCTAAAAGTTTTCCCGAAATTTTACCAAATTTCGAATTCTCATTGCATGCTGAAAACTTCAAAATTTACATGACAAAAGAGTGTGAGTTTTTTCAAAAATCGTGGAAGATATGGGGAATGAGCTAAGGCCCCGTTCTCTTGACAGGCGCTTGATAACGCGCGTTTTGATAACGCCCGATTACAATTACATACATTTTACTTAAGACCGTTCACATGCTAACGTGCGTTTTAGGTCATTAAAATGAGCGTTGGCATGTGAACAGTCTCAAGTAAAATGTATGTAGTTGTAATCACGCGTTAAGCGCCTGCCATGAGAACGGGGCCTTAGCTCATTCTTCATATCTTCCACGATTTTTGAAAAAACTCACACTCCTTTGTCATGTAAAATTTGAAGTTTTCAGCATGGAATTGGAATTCGAAACTTGGTAAAATTTCGGGAAAACTTTTAGAGAACTATTCGGCATCAAATATTTCTTGGGGTTTTTTGTGTCCGGGATTTATTGTGGGGATATTTTGTCCAAAAAAAATTGTGGGGATTCTTTGTTCGGGATTTTGTGTGGGGATTTTTTGTCCGGGAATTTTTTGTCCGAGGATAATTTGTGGGCGGGATTATTTGTCCGGGAATTATTTGTCCTAGCTTTCTACAATGCATGCGTTTTAATGCATGCTACGTAGATATTGCCTGTTTGCAGGTGCTTGTTTTTGTACCTACTCGTTCGATTTTAAAATGAGAGACGCATTGAAAACATCAATCAAGCACTATGTGTTTATAGCTTAGTTCTTAGTTTAACAATAAAAAAATTAATTTTTAACAATGCAAATCATCCAAATCGGTATAATTTGACTTGAACTTCACAATGCTGCAAGCATAAATGCTATTTTTTAATCAAAAGTTATTCGGGTTCAAAAATTGCAATTTTTTGAAAGTTCAATCGTGTTTATCTCGAAAAGTATGCATCCTACGAAAAAACTTGTAAGAACATTTTTTGCTTAGATTGACCCAAAAAATACAAAAAAAAATGTTTTGTTTTGCGAAAAATCGCTGTTATGTAATTCTGCCAGTTACATAACAATGTCATCGACATCCGGATCAACTGTTACCCAAAAAATTCGTGTTCTACGGGTCAAAATACATAAAAAAACTTTGGTAAGTCCATTTAAATAAAGGAGGCCATTGTAACCCCCTGCCGACAGCATTAAATTGACAGTTACGACTAGTTACTAGAATAATTCTAGGTTTGTTGATCGAGTTTAAACAAAAATTCAATCGAAATGACTGCAGCAGATTTCAGTTATTATTGTATAGGTCTGGATCCTGCGTACAAAAAAAAAAGAATGTGTGTGTACTTTTGTACGCACGTAAGAAGTTATACTTCTATTATGTGATTCCAACCAAATTGATATATGTATGTAGTTTAAACAGTTTATTTATATTTTGTTTAAATATTAAATTAATTTTATTACTTACTACTTTCCAATTTTTTTTTAAACAATACCAAAAATTAAAAAAATAAAAGAATAAAACACACACAAACACATTGAAAAATGCCACAAAGAAATATCTAAACAATAATTGTTGGCAAAAATTTTAACTAAATACGCATGTTCTGAAAAAAAAATTATATAACAAATACACTTACAATCATAAAATGTATAAAAAAATAAAACTTGCATTGGGGATTCAACCCGCGCATATTAGGGTGCTTAAGATTTGAAATCGAAGCCTCTACCCATTTAACCACTTACGCATATCCGTCATGTGGGAAGATAGGTCAACTGAACGTTTTACTGTTTGACAGTTCTGAATTTAATCAAATTAGTTTGATTTTTGTGGAATTAAAATATTAAAATACAACAAAACATAGAGAAAGAAAACAATATATCAGATGAAGATTGGCAGAAATTTTGTTGGTAATCAAATTATGTAAATCAAAGCATTGCCTACTAGGTAGGTACATTTTCCATTTTCCAAATAGGTAAGTACCTATGTAATTTTTTACTACAATACTGAAACATTTACAATTACGTACCTGTTGTTTTTAAAAACGATTTAAAAAGTTACTACAATTATAAACTTGCTTTTGTCTGTGTCCTCACAACAATAAAAACTAATATACACAACATTTGTTTACCCATAACAATTCACGTATTAATAAAATAACCGACATATTGAACAATTGTTGACAGGTCATTGTAATTACCCAATCAGAGTACGTATAACGTTTCAGCTGCGCTCAAGACCAAGACTTTTGATGAATTCGCGTACATATAAATTTAGTCCCAACGCGCCTATTAAAAATATATAACTTCAAAAATTTATTAATAGTCCAGGGCGGATCTGTTTTGAGACGGACGTTAAGAAGTGACTCTAATTTTTTTGCAGAAATTGCTTGGAATTAACCCATATAATAATAATTGAGTTATCCTCCCACTCAAAAAGGTCCGGAACATTGTTTAAATAATCAAAATGGCCAAAAATGAAGGAAAAATTCGATTTTTTTCTTCATTTTCTGATTATAACTTTAAAAGTATTCACTTCCGAGAAAATATGTACTAAAATAAAAGTTGCATAATTAAACTTCCTACAATATAAGATTGGTTAATTTTTTTTTAAATTGTTACTCTTGTTGCAAAATAGCAATAATTGCGAAAAAAACATAAAAAAACAAATATTCGCATTTTACATTTTTTAACCATTTCTGCTAAACATAGGACCTTCATATTTCACCCAGAAAAACTATATGATATGATAAAACATTACTGTAAATTTAGTTAAGATCGGTTTAATAAATTTTGCAATCCAGCTTTCGTAAAAAAATTCATTTTTTCAAAATGTTGCAGAACTGAAAATAAAGCAGATAGCAAGTTAATTTTTTTTACAAATAGAAGAATACTGTGCCTTTCATTTGCAATTTGAAAAATTAAAACCAGTTAACTACCACGACGTCAGGAATTTATTAAAATAACCATTAATTTTTGGTGCTACGCGCAGGACAGCGGTGTTCGATTCACACAAGTTGATTTCCACCAAAATTTCTTCCAATCTTTATCTAATATATTATTTTCTTACTCTATATTTTGTTGTATGTTCATATTTTAATTCCACAAAAATCAAACTAATTTGATTATTGTTTGTGAAAAATTGTTTAAACAATTGCATATGTTTAAAAATAAAAAAGTTTTATTTCCTAAGTTAAAATATATGAACAAAGAAAGTTTTTGCTAAAAAAGTGTTATGTCAAAGGACAGAGTATGTGTTTTTATTTTGCAATAAACAAATTTATTTATTTATTTCGAAATGTACTAAAAATTAAAATTTATCAATCATTATCAAAGGTCATTGGAATGCCCAATCAGAGCGAACGTATCCGCTGTCCTGAGCGTAGCACCAAAAATTAATGTTTATTTAAAAAAATTTCTGACACCGTGGTAGTTAACCGATTTTAATTTTGCAAATTGCAAATGAAAGGCACAGTATTCTTTTATATGTAAAAAAAATTCAACTTGTCTGCTTTATTTTCAGTGCTGCAATATTTTGAAAAAATGAATTTTTTTTGCGAAAGCTGGATTGCAAAATTTATTTTGCAAAATCTATTAAATCGATCTTAATGAAATTTACAGTATTATTTTATCATATCATAAAGTTTTTCTGGGTGAAATATGAAGGTCCTAAGTGTAGGATAAATAGTTCAAACACGTAAAATGCGAATACTTGTTTTCGAAATTATAGCTATTTTGCAACATAAGTGACCATTTTTAAAATATTCAGTTAATCCTATATTGTAGGAAATTTAATTACGCAACTTTTATGTCGGTGCAACTTTTCTCGAAAATGAATACTTTTAAAGTTATAATCAAAAAACCAAAAACAAAATCGAATTTTTCCTTCATTTTTGGACATTTTGATTATTTAAACAATGTTCCGGATCTTTTTGAGTGGGAGGATAACTCAAATGACTTATATGATAATAACTTATATGAGTTATTTTCAAGCAATTTCTGCAAAAAATATGGGTCACCTCTCAACATCCAAATGTACTAATATTTTTACAGATGCGCCCTGGTCTATAATAGTAAGCTAAAAATTTGTTAATAGCTTAACGGTATCTAGTCGGACAAACTTTGATGCACGGGAACACTGGAACAGGGGAAGTTTTAATTGCGGAACAGTTTACAGGTTTAGAACGTCAGACTACGAAAACGTCCCATGTATTTTGTATTTTGATTTGTTACCCTTTCATTAAACTCTCATGCAAAAAGCAGACTGCTATTTTATCACCAACATAATTCCTGTAATTTGACATGTTCTACGTGTCGTACTTACTAAAATGCCCAACGTATTTGTCGGACAAACATTTTTTCATATATTATATATAATAGCCCGGCAGGTAGTGTCAGATTTAACCGGAGCATTTTAGCATGGCTGTTTTCTTTTTATTTAGTTAGGTGTTCCAAAGCTTATTAACAAATCATGTGTCAGCTGGCCTAACACCGGGGATTTTAGGCAAGAAAAGGTAAAATGTGAAACTTGATCGAAAAACGCTACAACTTATATGTCAAATATTTTTCTCCGTGACTTACGTGTATAATAGCCAAGAATACGTAGCTACTGGCTTTCACCCAGACGACTCGGGTTCAAATCCTGGCCCTGAAAATCATTTTTATTTTTAAAATTGACATTTTGATTTGAAAAATAATTATTTTTTGATAATAGCACGTTTTTATTATTTATGCGACACAATATAAAAATGCCTGTATGTCTTTTATAGAATCGTAAACTTTGCATTTGATCAATATATTCAGCTGACGCTTTTTTCTTATAATCTAAAATTCATAAATTAATGATTTATACTTTTTAATCTTTGCCAATAGTTCAAGAATATTTTTTTAATATTAACTACTTAGCTTACCCGGCAAACTTCGTACCGCCTTAGAACTAAAAAATTATGTTTAAAAGTTAAATACCTAAAAATTACCAGAAAGCCAAAAAATACTCAAAAATATTGCGTATACTTTTTTCTAATAAACAATATTGTTTTTGTGGTGTCTGCGTAAATAATGATTACTTAGATTGGTCGTATTAACTCAGAAACCTTCCCGGGTGCTATGTACAACAACTTTGCTTGAGGTCATCATAATATGATCAAATGCATAGTTTACTATTCGACAAGGGGCATACAGACAAATATTCATTTTTATATATTATAGAGAACAAGGAAATATTTAAATTAATAAGGGGTTGGTAACAGAAAAGTGAAAAATTAGGATCCAAAAAAATAAAAAAGAACGTCGGGGGAGGGGGGGGACATCCTTTTCACTTAGATTGGTTGTCTAACTAAGGAATCTTTAAAGGATTATGTACAACAACTTTGTTTATTAAGCAGGTTAATTATAATCATATTATGATATTATCATATTATGATCAAATGCATAGTTTACGATTCTATAAAAGACATACAGACTTTTTATACTGTGTCGTATAAATAATAAAAACGTGGTATTAGCAAAAAATAATTATTTTTCAAATCAAAATGTCAATTTTTAAAACATAAAATATTTTCAGGGCCAGGAATTGAACCCAAGTCGTCTGGGTGAATGCCAGTAGCTAGATATTCTTGGCTATTATACACGTAAGTCACGGAGATAAATATTCGACATATAAGTTGTAGCGTTTTTCCATCAAGTTTCACATTTTACCTTTTCTTGGCTAAAATCCCCGGTTTTGGGCCAGCTGACACATCATTTGTTAATAAGCTTTGAAACACGGAGCTTTTGAAAATGCTCCGGTTAAATTTGACACTACCTCCCGGGCTATAATATTCGCTATTTAATAAACTTAAAAACATCCCGCTAGTTTTCACAATCATAAACTTGTCAGGATGATAAGTTCCACAATTAAAATCACGTTCCACATTAAAACTTCCCCTATTCCAGTGTTCCCATACATCAAAGTTTATCCGACTAGACACCGTTAAGCTATTAACAAATCTTCAGCTTGTTATTAATAAACTTTTTTTGGTACGTGGCATCCAGCCCTAGTATTACAATGTAACAATTATTATTACTGACCTGTTTATTAAAATATTTGATAATTTTGAATCCGCATTTGAATTTAAACTTATTTTATAATATACTAGGTACCCCATTGTACGATTACTACTTGAATAGGAAACTTTCAGAAGACGTTTGTTGGCCTTTAGTTCTTGTTTGCATTCAGATATCCGTACCTGACAAGACTCGTCAGGTACGGATATCTGAATGCAACCAAGAACTAAAGACGAGATCAAGTGAGATCGAGATGCATAGTGAAGTTCTGTTCCCAATTTAAAACACAAAGGCTATCAAATCGTATATACAGTATGGTGCAAATAAAAGGAATAAATTCGATATTTCGTAACCTGGAGACTTAAGGAAAAATCCCGAAACAAGTCGATTTTTATTTTTTAATTATGATTTTCTGACACTATATCATACTAGTGACGTCATGCATCTGAACGTGATGACTTAATCGATGATTATTTAAAATGTGAATATGGGTCTTTGCTAGCTCATTTAAAAGGTTATTTAATTCTTTATTCAGTAAAATAAACATTAACATAATTATTTATAGGGTACCTACAAGGTGTCCAAAACATATTGTTTTGAATTAAATTAATTGACACAAAAAGAATGCATGTATGTAATAAATTCAAAATACAATTTCCTACTGTCAGAAACAGAAAAAAATGTTTATTTGACAAATAAACATAGCTTTTCGCTTACATTAAATGTTCAAACTTTACATTTTTTCTATTTTCTGACAGCAGTAAAATGTATTTTTCATTAAATACATGACATAAATTCTCCTTTTGTCAATTAATTTAATTAAAAAAAATTATTGGACGATGTATAAATAATTATGTTAATGTTTATATTACTGAATAGAACATTGAACAACCTTTCAAATGAGCCGGCTGACGACCCCTATTCTCATTAAAAAAATCATCGATTACGTCATCACGACGAGATGGATGACGTCACTAGTATGATATAATATCTTATGTCAAAAAATCATAATTTAAGGACGAAAATCGATCTGTTTCGGGATTTTTTCCAAAAGTTTTTCGGCTTACGAAATAACGGATTATTACTTTCATTTGCATCATACTGTATATAATTATATATATATATATATATATATATATATATATATATATATATATATATATATATATAGTTTGAGTTTAATTCTTGAACCTTGATATATTTTTTTACCAATGTTTCTTGGGTTTAGGTTCATAAAAAAAGCTTGTCTAGGATGTTATGACCATATTTATTGATATATTATCCGACGTTTCGGCAGGAAATCCATGCCTTTTTCAAGGATTGACTAAAACAACATTTATTGAAAGCTACAATACAATTTAAAAGAAAATCGACTTACCATGCAATCGTAAATTTAGTTTTGAAACAAGTACACAAATAGACGTCACAATTAAAACAATGTTAAAATGTTAAAGCATAGGAACGGACCCACTAAGTCATTGCGTTAAGAGAGTAATGAACTGTGTCAAAAATTATTATGGTGTTTATTGATGTTTGATTTTATGTTAAGTCAAAATAGTTGTCTTCGTCTCATAGGCGTGCTGAAATATTATATACATAGTTAATTTTAGATTAAGTTGAAATATACCCTATTAAGGTTTTTGACATCCCGTTTATCACTGACAGCTTTGTTATTTTTTTTAATTTCTATGGACTCTAGCAGTTCCCTCTTCTTTTTGTTGGGTTCACTTTTTAGGATTTTAGTTTTATCGAAATCAAATTTGTGTTTCTTTTCGTTTTCATGTTTTGTGAGGGCTGTAGTGTTATTTTTGTCATATTTGTGAGACCGAATTCTAGAGTTTAGTAGCTGGCTGGTTTGTCCGATATATACCCCATCGCAATTTGAACAAGGAATTTCATATACAACATGTGATTTTTTTGATTGCGGGGTTTTAGTTTTAAGTTTAGTAAAATTCCTTTTCAAGAGATTATATCCTTTGTGAGCAACTGTACTGTTATGCTTGGCTAGGAGATTCGAAAGTTGTTCAGATAACCCTTGTATGTAAGGCAAAGACATATATTTCTTCTTTTCCTTGTTATTTTTGTTGTTGTTTTTGTTATTGTAAAATGTATGTAGTCGGCATCAATGATACATTGATGACCTCATGCTATAAAAAAAGCAAAAACAGCACTAACACTTAATTCATACCCACATCACCTCATTGAAAACACCTTCAAGTCACGACTACATACATTTTACAATAACAAAAACAACAACAAAAATAACAAGGAAAAGAAGAAATATATGTCTTTGCCTTACATACAAGGGTTATCTGAACAACTTTCGAATCTCCTAGCCAAGCATAACATTACAGTTGCTCACAAAGGATATAATCTCTTGAAAAGGAATTTTACTAAACTTAAAACTAAAACCCCGCAATCAAAAAAATCACATGTTGTATATGAAATTCCTTGTTCAAATTGCGATGGGGTATATATCGGACAAACCAGCCAGCTACTAAACTCTAGAATTCGGTCTCACAAATATGACAAAAATAACACTACAGCCCTCACAAAACATGAAAACGAAAAGAAACACAAATTTGATTTCGATAAAACTAAAATCCTAAAAAGTGAACCCAACAAAAAGAAGAGGGAACTGCTAGAGTCCATAGAAATTAAAAAAAATAACAAAGCTGTCAATGATAAACGGGATGTCAAAAACCTTAATAGGGTATATTTCAACTTATTCTAAAATTAACTATGTATATAATATTTCAGCACGCCTATGAGACGAAGACAACTATTTTGACTTAACATAAAATCAAACATCAATAAACACCATAATAATTTTTGACACAGTTCATTACTCTCTTAACGCAATGACTTAGTGGGTCCGTTCCTATGCTTTAACATTTTAACATTGTTTTAATTGTGACGTCTATTTGTGTACTTGTTTCAAAACTAAATTTACGATTGCATGGTAAGTCGATTTTCTTTTAAATTGTATTGTAGCTTTCAATAAATGTTGTTTTAGTCAATCCTTGAAAAAGGCATTGATTTCCTGCCGAAACGTCGGATAATATATCAATAAATATGGTCATAACATCCTAGACAAGCTTTTTTTATGAACCTAAACCCAAGAAACATTGGTAAAAATATATAAGGAAAACATTATTTCAGTGTTTTATTTATTGCCAATTTGGTGTAAAAATGCAACCATATCAATTAAAAAACCGTGACTTTAATGTCACAACACATTCAACTAACCATCCCTCATTAGATATCACGTTCTAAACAGTTGTTACTGTGCTTTAGAGTTTAGTTGAAGATTCATTGACTCTGTTATTATCGTTTGATTTGTAAGTACATATTTATTTTTTATTTCTCGCAAATATAAATGCAGCAAGGCCTGCAGTTACTACAACTACTTATAATAAACACGTAGTTACGTATCGCAACATTCAGAACGACACGTTTTCATTAACAGTAACAAAACCGCAGGTCACAATACGGAGGTTTTTACTAGTAAGCGACAACCACCTTGAAATACATGGAAATACTACAAATTATTTTGTTTACATTAAAGTACAAGCTAATGAGACAGAACGACGTGAAACTTTTATTGTAAATTGCCTTGAGTTTTAGTTTTTGTTAATATAGCTTTCGTTTTACACAAAAAACGTTAATCTCTATTTCTAGGTACTTTCCTTTAATCATTACCACAACTTAGATCATTTGGTTGTTAAAATTATATAGGTATGTATTAAGAAATTGCTCCTATTAGGGTATGAGGAGTATTGCTCATATTTCTGATCGTCGTTTTAAGATTCCACATTTAAGTATCCATTTTTATTTAAATATTTATGTATCTTAGGGTATTACGTTATTTTTTTTATAGTACAGTATTTTGTTGCTTTCTACGCGGACTAGTCCTATTTTGTATAGTTATAGCTACATTTCTTGCCTGCATTTCTATTTTATATTTTACTCTTCTTCGCCTTTGAGCATGTAATCTGTATTTCTCATATTAATTTCCAAGTTCTATTTCCTTCTCTTCTTCTATACTAAAATCATAATAAAGATGCACTAGAAATAAACAAACCAAGACACGTTTAATGTTACGAGATTACGAGGAGCACTGCCGAATCATCATTTACTATGTACATATAAACTTTGGTAAAACATTATTTGGGATTTACAATGTATATATACATAATATATATATATATATATATATATATATATATATATATATATATATATATATATATAGAAAAAAGAAGTACTTTGTTGACTTGTTTGGATAAAACAATTTTGAGTTTCGGTGGGTTGGAGTCAATAAAAGGGCTACTAGAAGACTATTTTTTAATTACTCAAGCTTTCGAATGTGTTTACATTCAATTTCAAGAGCTAAAAAGTAACTGATAAAGTGGAACAAAGATCATGTAAAAATACAACTTACCAGATAAATCTAGATTGGTAATTAAACTTGCTTACATAAATAAATACAAATAAGAGAAAAAATGTTAATAATCATCAAATGAATTCTTCCCAGACTGAATATTACAAAATAACTGCCAAAAGATTTAAATTTTTTGAATTTTGAATTTGAAATATAGATATTAAAATGAATTTTCAAAATTTTTAAGTCAATGTCAGTGAAAAAGTATGTCAAACATCGACAAGTAGCTAAAATTGGGATATATTTAACTATATTACTGACATGATAATTTATTAAAAAAAAAGAAGATGTAAATAAGTAGAAGAAAAGAAAAAAAAAAATTAAAAATTATTTTCGTAGTTTACAGAAGCACAAACGAATGTAACAGGATACGAAAAAAAAATTTACATGTTATGGTGCTATGAATAAATTATAAAGAAATTATGTAGTTATAAATTTTACTTAAATTCTGAATTTCTTATCTTTTATTTAAAATGAACCTTATAACTGGTTTAAAAAAACGTGTCACAAGACTATCTCATCCAGATTACCTGCAAGAAGATCTTCTAGTATTAAAAACTATTTTGATTGAGAACTCTTATCCTCCACACATGCTACACAGGATGCTTTTTTACCACTTGTACACCAATTCGTCTATCTCTTTAAATTTCTCAATTATCGGTAACCGAGCTATATGATTGATTAAAGAGCGCGCGGTAGCGCAACCACAGTCTCTCTCGAGCCTTTTGACCCTTCACCGTTTCAAAATAAAAGGTTTTTCACTACATATTAATACGAAAAAAGTTGTAGGAATGATGTTGATTCTAGATGGAATACGATTGATTTTGATTTTGGTGGAAATGGCACTTATGAAATCCATTGATTTAAAAAAAAACATTAGATGTTCCTCTTTTTTTCATTACAGCTCACTCACTTTACGGACAAAAGACTTTTAACAGTGCTCATTTTACAGCTTATTTTAAGCACTATAAAATCCTTTCTCATTAGCATGCATAAAATTTATTCGCTCTCCGCTAGATGGCATTGAATACATCGATTAAATTTCACACAAAATAAAAAACGGGTTTGATCTTCAATATCTCGCTTAATATTGCACTTAGAAACCAATTTGTTCATTTTTTTACCTGCTACAATTTTGTTCATGATAATATTATCGTTAAAATGCATATTTCTGGAGATATTTGCAAAGAACTATTGAAAATCGTGAGAAAATTCCGAATTTTCAATTGCCAATAACTTGAAAAGTATTGGGTTTTTGAAAAAACTTTATAAAACATTTTTTGCTTAAAATCGATATCTGAGGTTATTTTGACAAAAAAAATTCCACCACCGAAAAGGGGTGGCAACCACCCCCAGCGTGAAAACGGAGTTCAGGTCAATATCACTTTTGAAGTTAAGGGTAAGATAAGCCCAATTCCAAAATCTCATGTAAATCGGTTCATAGTAAAAAATTTCGGAGGTAAAAACCTATTTTACGCTTCAATGACTGCACTAAAGGAAATACTTTTCAGCGGTGCATTTAATTAAAATAAAAAATGAATAACCATTTTCAATTTTTTAATTAAAATAGTTTTCAGATTTAATAAGTTTGCAACAAACAGCTTGCGTTGAAACTAATGTAGAAAAGATAATATGTTATATAATTACCATTTTGTACTATTATTATTTATTTTAAATTTCTCAGTATCAATAACTGGATTTAAAGAAAGTTAATAACTATGTACAAAACTAAAGGTGTCCAAAAACTTGAGAAACACGTCATTAACATTCAAAATATAAATGTCTAACTTTTAAAATATTCTCAGTAACAATTTACAATACTGTTCAAAATATACTGATAATAATATCAAAACAATACACAATGAATTTATATTTCATTTACTGTACCAGGAAAGTATTCAACTCTACAACAGTGGACAAAAAACAATCAGATATTATTAGTTTTCCTTTCCATATTAGTCTATGTTGTGAAGCCGCTCCAGTATGAAAAATTTTCTGATTCGGTTGGCCCCTTTAAACAAATCAGAAGGGTGCCGGGCGAAACAATTTTTTTAAACAAATTTAAAATTACCTTTTTGTCCCGCGATATGTATTTTTAGGTTTTTTGGGTAATTTTAAACCAAAAAAGGTCTCTTGTCAGCTTCCTCAAAAGTTGATAGTTTTCGAGTTACCTATAACCGATTTAAAACCTGAAAAATGCAAAAATACGAATTTTCGAGGCACGAAAACTCATTGTGTAAATAATTATTAGTTTTCAGGTTGCCAAGCGCCTAAATTGAAGTATATACATTTTATTTCAAGATTCTAACGAGTAATCGTGGCTTATTTCAATATAGAGCGTTGTTTTTTAATTATTAATTATGCGTCTCTTCGCACTTATACATATTATACGTACTTATACGAAAAACTCACAACAAATAAATTAAAATAAAATTTTATAATTTATTATTAACATATAGTTTTGCTTAATAATTTATTTATTTATTCAATTAATGATTGCCATTGTACTAATTAACTACGCCAATCATATAGTGCGATACGCACCATATAGTAGGACGCGCCGCTGCGGCGCTGCGTATGTTGTTGTGATGTATTTATTTCCCATCCTTTTCTATACATTCTTCAATCATATAAATATTTTTGTTTATAAGTGACAATGGATAAGCCAAACACATAATTTAATTAACACAACAGTTATTCATTTATCCAGAAGACAATTGAATGCAACAAAGAACCTGTGCTCTCAAAAAATCTAAATTAGTGCTGTTGAAAAAGTCTGTCAACAACTATCAACACAAGAAAAGGAAGAATTTAAGATACTGTGCAAAAGGGAAGGGACTGAACAAAACCAAACAAAAATCAAAAGCAACTGTTCGTAAAAAGGAACTCAAGGCTATCTAAGCTCTAAAAGAAGTTCAATGGCAACGCAAACATGGACAAAATTCAATATTAACTAAATATGAACGATTTTGAATATACCATCCAAGCCAACAATATGAAGAGAATAAAAGTTTTGTGAAAACCAGTGACAAAGAGATATAAAATCCACAAAATATTAAAGTCTTTCATATTTAACACTAAATATCAAAGAGACATATTATGCACAAAATATTCAGTTCATATTCCATTTTGAGTTATGATGTGGGATTGATAATCTCTACTTAGCAATAAAATAATATGTACATAATTTACTTGAATGCCTTAATCCGAATACTTCCTGGATATATATATATATATATATATATATATATATATATATATATATACATATATATATATATATATATATACATATATATATATATATATATATACATATATATATATATATATATATATATATATATATATATATATATATATATATATATATATACCCCACCATGTTTCACTCTTCCATTCATTGACATTTTTCATATGTTAGGTCGTCCGACCGACATAGCTCCACAGTATATGGAGGAGCGAAAGAAATCAATGTAAATCGATTTAATTTATCATATTTCACCTTTCTACAACTTTTTAGAGGGACGACTTATTATGGTTTTTTTAACATTTTGTATAATTTAGTTTGAGACATGACCGAGAGTTGCAGCGGCGCCACCGCTCTACGTATATTGACTGCAGTATACGAAATGTAGGTATTTCCGATGGTAGGTCTTCCGCTGAATATGTTTATATTTTTACATAGCATAGGTATTCCGCAAATCGGGCAACACTGCATGCAATTAAATCTACGTTAGGAATATTCGACTGATGGTCTCTCGCGTCGTTTATCGCCTAATATCTTGAAGTATTAGCACCGTTTATTTATGACTACCTATATAGTGGTTTCATAAATAAATGCGTGTATAATTTTTCAGTGTTTTTCTATTTTTAATGTTTTTTGTTTCTGTTTTTTTTTTGTTTTGTTATTTTTTTCCATTGTTTATTAAACTATGTTTATTTGTGTGTTCATTCTAGTTTTTTAGTGGATTTAGTAGTTATTTTTTATATTTGTTTTATTTTGTTTAATCTTACATTTGATTTAGATGTGTGTACATATAATTCTATAATATAGATCAAAACATACATTTCGCTATTCTTACTATTATATTAATTAAAATTAATATAGTGAGTTTTAGTCCACGACAAACGCATGGGCATTTTAATTCCAATTATATTTATGTAATGTATTATCGTTTATTAGTAAATATACCTACCTGTATTTTAATAATTAATACATACATACATAATCGATTGCCTCTTATACCCAAGGTTATATGCTGCTCTCTGCAAATTTCCCACTTCTTCCTATCTGCTGCTAAAACTTTTGCTTCTTTCCACGATGGTCCTCTTTTCTCCAGTATTTCGTTTACATTAGTGTTCCAGCTTTTGCTTGGTGTACCCCTCGTGCTTTTATCCACTACTTTGGCCTCCCATGCCATTTTCACTTCTATGTAACCAGTCATTCTTATCATGTGTCCAGCCCATTTAACGGCTTTTCTTCAATTTTTTCGTTGAACGATTTTACCTGTAGTTCATGTCTTATATCTTCGTTTCTTCTTTTGTCTAATCTTCTTGCTCCCAAAACTATTCTAAACTATCTCATTTTTGTAGCTTGTAATCTTTTTCTTTGTCTGTCGTTCAGTACCAAGTTTTCTGCCCCGTATATTTTAATTGTCTGTATAATTAATAATATTAAATATATCGTGTATATTTATCTATCAACGGTATTATTTATATTATTTTAAAGTGCGCATGCTCTACTTGTCGTGGACTAGTCCTTGACTGTCTCCGCGAACACACTTAATAGTACGGGATCCGAATAGGAGGTCGAAATGTACCCATCTGCTTGCCGGATGAAACATTTTTGTTTTTTGTTTTTTATTGTTTTTTATTAAATTTCATACATAGACAAACACTACCAGCATGGGTTGCCTATCAAAATCGTGTCATAGCTATCCTTAAGGGGGGCCGTAGGGGTTGAAATCAACATTTTAAGCACATTTTTTTGAAATTTTTTTTGAAAGTATGAGAGAATAATTTTATTTTTAAATTAAATAAGCATATTAGGTATAATTCGAAAACTATTTAAAAAAAAATTCAAGAAAAAATATTGAAAAATAAGCCAACGATGGACATCAGAATTTATGTTGTTCTGAAGCTATTTCCTTGTGGCATTTTTATAATTAACTATTTTCTATGGGAAATAAGCCACAATTTTACTAAAAAAATGAATTTATTAACGTTTCGAAGCCCAAATCGGGTTTCGTTGTCAAAATACAAAATACTTCTAAAATAAACAAAAATGTTTTTGCTAAGTAAAAAAATTCTTCTAATAATTTATTTAATCTGACTCATTTATATTGGCAATTCAGACGTATATTATACATTTTAAAGTAGAAGACTTTAAAATGATATCGCCAATATTTATGAGTTGCGTTCCTGGGACGACTTTACTAAAAGATAGTTGATTCGATAAATAGGGATTGATTTCATGTAATCGAATGAACTATCTTTTAGTAAAGTTGTCCCAGGAACGCAACTCATAAATATTGGCGATATCATTTTAAAGTCTTCTACTTTAAAATGTATAATATACGTCTGAATCGCCAATATAAATGAGTCAGATTAAATAAATTATTAGAAGAATTTTTTTACTTAGCAAAAACATTTTTGTTTATTTTAGAAGTATTTTGTATTTTGACAACGAAACCCGATTTGGGCTTCGAAACGTTAATAAATTCATTTTTTTAGTAAAATTGTGGCTTATTTCCCATAGAAAATAGTTAATCGGAATTTATCATTGGATCATGGTAGACAAAAAATTCAAAAAGATTTTATTAGCTTATGACTTCTCGAGGTAACGCTGTCAAGTTTCTTTTAGTTTTAATGATCCTTGACTTTTTAGTATCACTCAGAAATCAAAACAATGAAATTTTTTACAGAAAAAAGGGTGAAAATCAACATATTCATTATTGTTAAACAAAATATAAACATGAAACAAAGTGTATTACGATATCTCGACAGTGTTACCTAAAGGAATGTCTAACGAAAATATGTACAAAATTCCAGTTGAGTTGGTCAAGTGGTTTTTGAGTTACAATGTCTAAAGTCTTTAAAAATAGCAGTTTTGAGAAAAACGCTTTTAAAGTATTGTCAACTTTTATTTTCATTTTTTTTTGTCTGTCAAATCATAAAGTGATGCAAACCGGAATGTTTTTGAATCGCGGGGTAATTTACAAAAGAAAATGAGAACAGTTGTTGACCGTTTCACACTAAGCTCAAGCGCGCTGGCGCGAAGATACTGCAAACCGAGTCGAAGGTAGGAAGATAGTGTTGAATATCCTCGCTTTGCAGCAGGTTCGCGTCAGCACGCTTGAACGTAAGAACAACGGTCAGCAGCTGTTCTCATTTTCTTTTGTAAATTACTCCGCGATTCAAAAAGATATTCCGGTGTACATCATTTGACGATTTGACAGACAAAAAAGAAATTGAAAATAAAAGTTGACAATACTTTAAACGCCTTTTCCTCAAAACTGCTTTTTTCAAAGGCTGTAGACATTGCAACTCAAGAACTACTTGACCGACCCACCTGGAATTGCGTATATATTTTCTTTAGACATTCCTTGAGGTAACGCTGTCGACATTTTTTGCTTTATGCTTATTATTTAACAATAATAAATATGTTGATTTTCGCCCTTTTTTGTGCAAAAAACTACGCCCTCCCCCTTAGGGATTGCTATGACACGATTTTGATAGACAACTAATGCTGGTCGAGTTTGTCTATATATGAAATTTAATAAAAAAAAATGTTTCATCCGGCAAGCAGATGGGTACATTTCTACCTCCTATTCGGATCTTAGACTATATGTCTGTATAACAAATTTAATCAAAAATGGCAAATAAATATTACATATTAACGTCAAATATTTCAAATGTGTATATGTTTAATGCCAAATTGTGGAGTCATGCACGGAGCGAATAGTTAATTTAATGTATATTTTTTTTTTCGGCGAGTACCTACTCAAATCTAAGCGTTCAAGCTTAAATAACGAGAAAACGGTGCATTTTATAACATACACTTACTTAGCACTTGTCAAAGTACTTTGAAATACCTATTAACTGAGCTACAGAAGAAGTTATAGCATCCAAATTTATGTTCCAAACATTTTTCCAAGCAAATGTTATTGTTTTTTTTTCATAACTCCGTTAATTTTTATTATATCAGGTTGATCCAAAAACCATTTGAAAGGCAATTTTAATAGCTATAAAATTTTATTAAATTTAAATACTTTTTTTAAGATAAAAGGATTAATTAAAGGGCCCCGGTTACCAGCGGCGGCCGGCCAGGTGAAGTAGGTGAAGGTGATCTTCACCAAAAAATATAATCAAATTGAGATAAAAAAAAATAAAAAAATATAAGTAGCATTATTATATCTAAATACTGAAATTAATTATAAACCTATTTTTTTTAATTAATCCAAAAATTAAAAAAGAATTTTAATATGTAATTCAAAAATTAAAAAAGAATTTCAATATGTAATCCAAAAATTAAAACTGTAGGTCCTTGACGGTCAGATACTGACCTGTGTCATTTGACTTCTATGACTCGAGCAGAGTTAGATGAAGCCGTAGATGAAATTTCGGCTCTCGGCTGCACAAGCGTCAACGGTTGTCATGGCAACGTGACGTCATCATATCGGCACTGGTAGTACCCAGATATAGCAAGTGCAGATGAATTTAAAAATAAGTCCGCCGTATTCACCTAGTAAAATTTTAGTTGGATGCGTGCTATGATGGGCAGTATTCGTTTTTTTTTCGGAAGATGGAAGACCGCAAATCAGTTCAGCTGGCTAAAGGCTTTTTATGAGACTTAAATGATTTTGAGTTTACATTTTTAGCAGTTTTTATCGACATGTTTCATATTATAAGAGATATTTTATATGACGTTCTTAAAAAAAACGTCCCTAGATATTCATTTTTGTTTTAACTAGATAAAAAGGACTCGTCAATTAATACGTGATAAAAGAAGTGAATAATTTTTTAATTCTGTTTTTGACAAAGCAAGCACAATGACGATTATTAATACTTTGAAAAGATCTATAGGTGTGATGATGGTATGAGCACGAATGCAAATTCTACCCAATTTTTTTATTTAATATATATATTTTAATGGAAATGGATTACATTTTCAGGATTGTGATGAATTAAAATTCTTTGTGAATTGTGATTGTGATGAATAAGCTTAGCAGATACAACAAAGTTTGGGTCATACAGTTTGATCATTCCTTCCGACGCTTTTCAAAATTTATTTTGAGTTTTTGGCAAATATTTACTAAAACTCAAAGACCTAAAAGAGAGCTCTGTTTCATCCTCGTCTCTAATGTAAGTGCCATAAAAAAGTTTTCAAGTTGTTAGGGCCCTAAACTCTAAACATTTTTTAAAGAATTTTTAATGAGATTTGGGCGCGTCATAGGTATAAGTATACCGAAATTTCTTTTGGGTCCGGCAGACTTTTCTCATCTTCACCACTTTTTTAGGCCACGAGCCGCCGCTGCCGGTTACATGGTTTTCGCAGTAAAATTTAGGCTTCAAGTGTTTTTGTATCCTTCAAAAATAAAAAAAGACAAGTAAAATCTTTGCTAACAAAGAAACATAAATTTCGTTCTGTGTCAAAAAAAAACTCTATAAACAGGTCAAAATTTATGATGTCATTACTTATGCCAAAAATAAAAAAGTCGCATAGGGATTACTAAATATTTTAATTTTTGTGGAAATGGCGTCTGTTTTATTTTTCACTTTTTCCTAAAAAATCGAAAGGTTATTCTATTAAAAGTTTTTTCAAGTAAGGAATTTATTAGATGTTTAATAATTAATTTTATTCATTTTAAGTTCAATTCTCTCTTAAGGCTGGAAGATGAGTAGGTTTTCTTGAGAGGGAGTTGTAGTTCAATAATCAAAATGCGCGAATTTTAAGAGTTTAATCTTATACTTTATATGCTATACGAATTATATCTGCGGTACGATAAATATTTTAATCTTTTTCGACGTTTTTCTCTTTGTTGAATCAATTAAAGGGTTGTTTGGGGGTTAAGACAACGATGACAAGACTACGATGATATCTGTTACATGACAAGAAAGCTAATAGAGGAATATAGGAAATGGAGACTAGAGATCAAAGAGACAAATATATGAATATCGATGGAACGCAGCAGGACTTGCTACTAGACGGAGGAGAAACAATTAGTAAATGTAACGATTATAAATACCTGGAGCTAAAACCACGAAAATCACGAACACTGGACGGAGCCATTAAAAACGGAATATTCAGGGCAGGAAAGCAATTACGCTTTTAAACTCAGTACTCTGGGACAAGCAGATAAACAATCAAAACAAGAAATAGATCTATAACGCCACAGTATAAAGCATTATAACGTACAGCTGCACAGTATGGCATATGAAGGAAAAATCAAAACAAATGTTAGAGATCACCGAAATGGATTTCTGGAAGATCAAGAAGAGAACATGACACCAATGAACGGATACGAGAAATAATGAAGGTCACACATACAATAAATGAGGAAATCAACTAAATATAACTAAGATGGTTTGGTCACGTACAAAGAATGGATGAGGATAGAATCCAAAAACAAGTACAAAACTCTCATATATAGCTCGTAATTTATCCTAGTTGTTTTTTAATTTGTGCAAAGTGGGGGGACCAGCCCAATAGGGGTATGACAAATACCTACCACAAGAATAAAGAGAACTTATGAATAAAAAACTGATGATGTTTTCTAATAGAATCTTACGAGCTTCCAGGATCTGATTATAATACACATATTTATAAATAGAATAGATGCCTACATTCTTTATAAGTATGGATTTTTCTAGTTGAAGAATTAATGTTTTATCAATAACTTTAAGATTCCAAACTCGTTTTAGGACAAATGCTGAAGTAAAACATAATTTACTAAAATATCTTTGTTATGTTGATTCAAATTTACGGAACCCGAGTTAAATAACAAAAGAATAAACAAAATTTACACCTTACAGACATTAATATTATTTTAGAAATCGACTTTTTCATTAACGAAAGTAGGTACATAACGCAATTAAACTAATACAAAATATACCTATAACATTTTAAAAACAGATAATAATATATTTATAATAATTATTATCAGATTCACCACAAGTATTAATTTCATATAAATGTTAAAAACCACAAAACAAAACCAAATTAAAGCAAAGGTATAACATCAAAAATAAAACTTAAACAAACGTATCACTATGAATAAACAGGTGATTTCATGACGTCACGGTTCCTTTAAAATTTTGCCATGGCGAGACAAACGTCTAAATCTGGCAACACAGGTTGGTTAATCTATTAAATGCATTTTGTAACAAAAATATACTCAGGAAGACCGAAACCTGTTATAAATGGATAATGCAATTATACACGTGGAAGATTCAACCATTGCACAATGTAAGGAGGAGAGAAAAATAGTAGAATAAAAAAATAACAAAAAAAAATGATTTATATTTTTCCACACTGCATATCATAAAGGTGTTTCAAGCGATATACTCAAATCGAAAAGTACATATACTCACTCCTTCTGGGAGACGACTTATAGCTGCTTTCCGAAAGGAGGAGTTAAACATACTGGGGTGTATATATATATATATATATATATATATATATATATATATATATATATATATATATATATATATATATATATTGTAAAGCATACGACCGTCAATTTAAATTTCAAGTATTCAACTGGTGAATGCAGAGGTTTAATCGGTCATGAAAGTTGGCACAAAAAAAAAAACTAGAAGTCAGCTACTTAATTGATTTTTTGAATACGTTTCGCTTTATTGTTTTAAAGCATCATCAGTTCACTACCATAAAAAAGTTGACAATGTTTATATAAGTACATCTAACCTGTTATAATATACTTACAAGAACAATATGTAGTTTATTATTTGATGTTATAATATAAATTGTAGATTTACTCAACATAGAAATAAACTCAAAGAAACATTAATGAGAACCGTGCACTAATAATGTTCATAATAAACTCGATAATCCAGCGATTTAAATTTAACGGCTGGCTTCATTGAGATGTTTATTTACCAAAGTGAGAACAGTTACTGAACTTAATGCCTGTTTTGTCCACACTCCCTCAGAACACATGTGATTTGCATCCGCTGGGTGGTCGATTTGTGGAAATGCGATTTTAAACTTTTACAGGGGTCGTTGAATAGTTAGTCGGACGGAAGATCTATATGACGGAAATATTTGATTTCTTTAAATGGGAATAGGGTTGAATATATTAATGTATTAATATATATGATAATCTAAAGCAATGTTAATGATGGATATTACATGATAACCTCTAAATGGAAATTATGGAGTACTGAAATAGGACAACCTTGGGAATAATGACAATGATAAAACACACTGATGTACGGATCTGAAATGTGGCGTCTTAAAGGATATCAATACGGATAATGGAAGCCACAGAAATGGATGCGTTAAGAAGATCGACTAGAAAAGAAACATGATAGGGTTCAAACCACACAATGAGGAAGAAATGGGTCTAGCAACTGTGACTGGCTGCATAGAGAGAAACCATCTTACATGGTATGGGCATGTTCGAGGAATGCCAGAAGAACGACTACCAACAAAAGTAGCAAAATGGATACCTCTACACCACAGGGAACGAAGAGGACCAAAGAAATCTCGATGAGGAGTTAGAAGATCAATGCGCGAACAGGATTAGGAGAAAAATGATATGGTTGGAGCGGTGGCAATTGATATACAAATATGTATACACATATATACACATATACCCATGTATACACATATACACACCTATACCCACATATACATACACACCTATATTATATGATGTTATTTATTATGTATGATGAGAGAGTGGTATACCTGGCTCAAATTGTCGATGTCAGTTCGTTTATTGAGAGCAGAGGGGTGTCTGAGGATCTGACACATTTCAAGGAATGAGCGTTTATGATAATTTTGTTGTTTGGCAAGTATTTTGACTTTTGTGAAGTCTATCTGATGTTTTGTGGAAATGGCGTGTTGTGCTAGGGCACAGGAAGGCTTAGAAAGTCTAATATCGCTTTTATGCGAAGTTAACCGACTAAGAAGCGAGCGGCTGGTCTGGCCTATATAGCAGGAGTTACACTCTGCACAAGGTATGTGATAGACCACATTGGTGTGTTCTAACGGGGTCAGTGGAGATTTGGACTTGGAGAATAACTTTCCGACGGTTTTGGTGTTTTTTAGAGCTATTTTGACAGGTAAGTTTTTGAATAGTTTGGTAAGTTTGTTCGTAATTTGTGGAAAATAGGGGAGAGAAGCATATTTTGTGGTTCTTTCTGGGGTCAACGGGGAGCTGTTCATCTGAATGCTGTTAGAAATGGAGGCTAATATTTCACCGTTAGTTGCTTCAGAAATGGAATGGCCGTAGCTTTTAGAAAAAAGGTATTTGTTAATGATGGATATGGGATAGGAATTATCAATAAGAATGGACTTGAGTAGATCCAGAGATTCAGCTTTATACAGCGTATGTGTCAGCGAATGTACTCTAAGACTTAGAGCTTGTACAAGGTTATGTTTGTATCTCGTTGGGTGTGCAGAATGGTAATTTAAGAAACGGTTGCTTGCCATTTCTTTCCTGTACCATGTAGTACCCAAAGTGTTGTCCTGTGTACGTATGATTCGCATATCTAAAAAAGGTATGCTATTGTCCACCTCCAATTCACATGTAAATTGAAGGTGTGTATCGAAGCTATTGAAAACTGATAAGGTGCTCAAAATCTTATCAGGTGGTGTAGCAAGGATTAAGTCGTCGACATAACGCTTCACGAAGGGAACTTGAAAATCTAACTTAGTGATACTTGATACTCTCCTTGATAAGGTCGTCGAGTACGAAATTGACTAAAATGGGGGAGATCGAGGATCCCATGGGAGTTCCAAAAATTTGACGATAGAATTTGTCATCGAATATTAAATAGTTGGTGTCAAATGTCAGTTTTAATAATTCAGCGAAAATTTCCCAAGATACTGGACTGTGGGGTTGGATTTTGTTCCAATGGTTCCGGAGTGAACTGACAACGCTGGAGAATGGAAGATTAGAAAACAAAGATACCACGTCAAAACTTACTAGTACATATTCGCCTGGTAACTGATAATTATTGATAAAATCACTGAACTGGAAAGAGTCAGTTATGTTGATGTCATTCTTGTAATTGTATGCTTTTGAGAGAATGTCCGTTAAGAATTGGGCTAGATTGGTATTAGGAGCATTTATTGAAGATAATATAGGACGCATACTTAGTTGGGGCTTGTGGATTTTAGGAAGACCATAGAATCTGGGGGCAGCGCCATTATAATTATGGAGGGTTTTGGCTAGTTTCTCATCAATGGGTTTATTGTTTTTTAGTTCAGTGATGTGTTTATTTATTTTGTTGGTGTAGGTTGAAGTGGGATTGCGGAGGAGTGGCTGATAGTATTTCCTATCATCTAACAGTTGTTGGCTCAGGTTTAAGTACTGGTCTCTCATCATTAATACTGTGGCATTGCCTTTATCGCTGGTTAATACCATCATGTCGGGGTGTTGTTTTAGAAATGTGGCAGTTTGGTGATAGATGTCGATATCCGAGCTGGCATGGGGAGGTTTGTGTGAAAAGTTGGTAAGAATGTTGTTGGCGGATGATCTTAATTCGAGAAGTTCACTGGCTTCGGAATGTGAAATTATGTTTTCTATGTCAGCTACGAAATTGCATACAGAGTAATCGCTGAATGAGGGTTGTAGTCCGAATTTGGGTCCCAGTGATAGTAGTTTCAGGATGTCTCTAGGGATTTGAATGTTAGTGAGATTTTTTATCCATTTATCGTGAAACGGTAGAAGATTGAAAGGCGTGGACCCTAGATTATTGAAAGGCGTGGACCCTAGATTATTTAATTTTTTTTGGAGATGAGACAGTGCATTGTTTAGGAAGAAAGTATATTTTTTGATAAGAGAAGCTTCATATTGAGGAAGCAAAAAAGACTTTTCTGATACAATGCAGAAAGACGCAGAGATACCCAAGGTTCCTAAGTGATCGCACCGACCATCTAATGCAGTCCACCGTGGGTACACTATCCAACAAATTGAAAAAGAGAGCTGATGCCATCAACACACAGGTGAGATCACGTTTATTGCACTTCCACATTTCCTCGGTACATTCGGATATAGCATTCATTCATCGACAAATGTCAAACATATTCATCCAACTTGAACCGCTCCTTCCGTCTAATATTTTGGATCAATATGAAGCTTCTCTTATCAAAAAATATACTTTCTTCCTAAACAATGCACTGTCTCATCTCCAAAAAAAATTAAATAATCTAGGGTCCACGCCTTTCAATCTTCTACCGTTTCACGATAAATGGATAAAAAATCTCACTAACATTCAAATCCCTAGAGACATCCTGAAACTACTATCACTGGGACCCAAATTCGGACTACAACCCTCATTCAGCGATTACTCTGTATGCAATTTCGTAGCTGACATAGAAAACATACTTTCACATTCCGAAGCCAGTGAACTTCTCGAATTAAGATCATCCGCCAACAACATTCTTACCAACTTTTCACACAAACCTCCCCATGCCAGCTCGGATATCGACATCTATCACCAAACTGCCACATTTCTAAAACAACACCCCGACATGATGGTATTAACCAGCGATAAAGGCAATGCCACAGTACTAATGATGAGAGACCAGTACTTAAACCTGAGCCAACAACTGTTAGATGATAGGAAATACTATCAGCCACTCCTCCGCAATCCCACTTCAACCTACACCAACAAAATAAATAAACACATCACTGAACTAAAAAACAATAAAACCATTGATGAGAAACTAGCCAAAACCCTCCATAATTATAATGGCGCTGCCCCCAGATTCTATTGTCTTCCTAAAATCCACAAGCCCCAACTAAGTATGCGTCCTATATTATCTTCAATAAATGCTCCTAATACCCATCTAGCCCAATTCTTAACGGACATTCTCTCAAAAGCATACAATTACAAGAATGACATCAACATAACTGACTCTTTCCAGTTCAGTGATTTTATCAATAATTATCAGTTACCAGGCGAATATGTACTAGTAAGTTTTGACGTGGTATCTTTGTTTTCTAATCTTCCATTCTCCAGCGTTGTCAGTTCACTCCGGAACCATTGGAACAAAATCCAACCCCACAGTCCAGTATCTTGGGAAATTTTCGCTGAATTATTAAAACTGACATTTGACACCAACTATTTAATATTCGATGACAAATTCTATCGTCAAATTTTTGGAACTCCCATGGGATCCTCGATCTCCCCCATTTTAGTCAATTTAGTACTCGACGACCTTATCAAGGAGAGTATCACTAAGTTAGATTTCCAAGTTCCCTTTGTGAAGCGTTATGTCGACGACTTAATCCTTGCTACACCACCTGATAAGATTTTGAGCACCTTATCAGTTTTCAATAGCTTCGATACACACCTTCAATTTACATGTGAATTGGATGTGGATAATAGCATATCTTTTTTAGATATGCGAATCATACGCACACAGGACAACACTTTGGGTACTACATGGTACAGGAAAGAAATGGCAAGCAACCGTTTCTTAAATTACCATTCTGCACACCCAACGAGATACAAACATAACCTTGTACAAGCTCTAAGTCTTAGAGTACATACGCTGACACATACGCTGTATAAAGCTGAATCTCTGGATCTACTCAAGTCCATTCTTATTGATAATTCCTATCCCATATCCATCATTAACAAATACCTTTTTTCTAAAAGCTACGGCCATTCCATTTCTGAAGCAACTAACGGTGAAATATTAGCCTCCATTTCTAACAGCATTCAGATGAACAGCTAGGTGTGTATGTAGTATGTATATGTATGTGGGTATAGGTGTGTATATGTGTATACATGGGTATATGTGTATATATGTGTATATTTGTATATCAATTGCCACCGCTCCAACCATATCATTTTTCTCCTAATCCTGTTCGCGCATTGATCTTCTAACTCCTCATCGAGATTTCTTTGGTCCTCTTCGTTCCCTGTGGTGTAGAGGTATCCATTTTGCTACTTTTGTTGGTAGTCGTTCTTCTGGCAGTCCTCGAACATGTCCATACCATGTAAGATGGTTTCTCTCTATACAGCCAGTCACAGTTGCTAGACCCATTTCTTCCTCATTGTGTGGTTTGAACCCTATCATGTTTCTTTTCTAGTCGATCTTCTTAACGCATCCATTTCTGTGGCTTCCATTATCCGTATTGATATCCTTTAAGACGCCACATTTCAGATCCGTACATCAGTGTGTTTTACCATTGTCATTATTCCCAAGGTTGTCCTATTTCAGTACTCCATAATTTCCATTTAGAGGTTATCATGTAATATCCATCATTAACATTGCTTTAGATTATCATATATATTAATACATTAATATATTCAACCCTATTCCCATTTAAAGAAATCAAATATTTCCGTCATATAGATCTTCCGTCCGACTAACTATTCAACGACCCCTGTAAAAGTCTAAAATCGCATTTCCACAAATCGCTCACTTTGGTAAATAAACATCTCAATGAAGCCAGCCGTCAAATTTAAATCGCTGGATTATCGAGTTTATTATGAACATTATTAGTGCACGGTTCTCATTAATGTTTCTTTGAGTTTATTTCTATGTTGAGTAAATCTACAATTTATATTATAACATCAAATAATAAACTACATATTGTTCTTGTAAGTATATTATAACAGGTTAGATGTACTTATATAAACATTGTCAACTTTTTTATTGTAGTGAACTGATGATGCTTTAAAACAATAAAGCGAAACGTATTCAAAAAATCAATGAAGTAGCTGACTTCTAGTTTTTTTTGTGCCAACTTTCATGACCGATTAAACCTCTGCATTCACCAGTTGAATACTTGAAATATATATATATATATATATATATATATATAATCGGTTCATAACGTTCTACGACGTCTTCCGATTCCCAATCGCCATTGCTCTCGATCGTAGCACATGTCTTCGTTCAAGCCTCTTTCTCCGATTTCCCTATGGATTCCTTCTATCCAGCTTTTCCTAGGTCTTCCTCTCTTCCGCCGTCCTTTTGGTGCCCATCGTAGCACTTGCTTGGGTAATCTGTCTTCTTCCATACGTTGTACGTGGCCAAACCATCTTAGTTGCTTTGTTTTTATATCGTCCATTATTGTATGCTTTACATCCATTATCTCCAATATTCTTGTACTTCCTAGAGGTAGAGGGGGCTCCTTAGCTGTGGTGAAAGCAACCTCTCTAAGAGAAGGAACTCTGAAATCAAACCCTGGTCCTCCAAGGTGGGGGTTAAGGCATCGGGCTAACTCCTCGGTACTTGTAAAAAAAATGACTGAAGTGGGGTAGAGAGGACTCCTTAGCTGTGGAGAAAGCAACCTCTCTAAGAGAAGGAACTCTGAAATCAAACCCTGGTCCTCCAAGTTGGGGGTTAAGGCATCGGGCTAACTCCTCGATACTTGTAAAAACAAGCAAATGTTAAACGACCCAATAATAAGACTTCCTGAATATAATTACATCAAAACTAACAAAAACAATGTATTACTCAATGAAAAATACATATAAAATTCATGTATTAAAAACTTTCTTAGAAGGTAAGTTATTAAAATCAAATCTATATTGTGTAATCAGATATCATAAAGCCTCATAGTTGTCTCATAGATGTGAAACTAATTCTTGACTATATATTTCTAACGAATCTATCCTCGCTAATTTCAAGATAACCGTTATACTCTGCCTGGTTCTGTCCACTCAGCAAAACCGAAAACATCCAAAAATACTTGACGAACTTTTTCCAGAAACACATATCTGAACAAAATATATACAATTGCTGAGTCGTATTTTGTGTAAAAATCTGTGTTTATATTATTCGCCGAATAATGCCTATTCATGGCTCAATTGAACCTCTTAATTTTAACCGTTTTGAAATACAGGGTGTGTATAAGACAACTGGAATTAATGCAATATTTTTCAAATGGCTCGAACACTATGTATGGAAATAAAATATTTATGAAACGTTTTAATATCATTCTAGAAATTAAAAAAAATTGTTAATCTAAAATTTTTTGTGAAGAAGACTTATTTGACCGGCCCCAAAAGGCCGCGGCCTCTCGGCGATTGCACCGATTCGTTTATATGGCCAGCACGCCACTGCAAAAGGGACTGAACAAAAACAAACAAAAATCAAAAGCAACTGTTCGTAAAAAGGAACTCAAGGCTATCTAAGCTCTAAAAGAAGTTCAATGGCAACGCAAACATGGACAAAATTCAATATTAACTAAATATGAACGATTTTGAATATACCATCCAAGCCAACAATATGAAGAGATTAAAAGTTTTGTGAAAACCAGTGACAAAGAGATATAAAATCCACAAAATATTAAAGTCTTTCATATTTAACACTAAATATCAAAGAGACATATTATGCACAAAATATTCAGTTCATATTCCATTTTGAGTTATGATGTGGGATTGATAATCTCTACTTAGCAATAAAATAATATGTACATAATTTACTTGAATGCCTTAATCCGAATACTTCCTGGATATAATTACATCAAAACTAACAAAAACAATGTATTACTCAATGAAAAATACATATAAAATTCATGTATTAAAAACTTTCTTAGAAGGTAAGTTATTAAAATCAAATCTATATTGTGTAATCAGATATATAATAAAACGTGAGCCTCATAGTTGTCTCATAGATGTGAAACTAATTCTTTAATTATATAAAACAAAACGTATCTTTCTAGCATTCCACCTGTATATGTATAATATTATGTAGGTACATAACACCAATTCCCGCAGCTTCAGCAGCATTGTGTTGTTTAATACAGTACAGAGTACAGGTATAAGATAGGCAAAGTAAAGTGGCGTACCGAACATTACTTTGCGGGGACTTAATTAATTTAGAATCAGCATCCTTTTCGAGTACATATAAAATAAATGCCAGAATCAGATAATCTATAGTTTGAATTTAGAGATTCAATTGGAACAAGAGAATGAGATTTATATTTTGCTTTAATCCGAAGCAAATGTTACTTGCTACAAAGATCTCCAAACGTGCCTCCTGATGAGAGGCTAATAAGTTTCGAAACCGGTAGAGGTGCTTGCTGCACTCTCTGATTGAACTATAATATGATGCGGCTTTATTTTCGTTTTGCAACGAAATTGAAAATGGTTATTCACTTTTGATTTACATGTTTACTCTGATTGGAGTATGAAGGGAGCCATTCTCGTTGGAACTTTACCGCGCTGAGAAGATGGGACGTGAATTATAAATTGTAAAATTCCCTCATCTTCCTTAGTCTCAGCATCCGTTATGGCTTGCAAATTGTAGAAGCCTCGGAGGTGTAACCAGAGAAGGTTCCCATTGTTTTCAGTCTGGTGGAATGTAGAGTAACATTATGTTGTTTTATATGACATTAGATTGAAAACTTAGTCTTTTGCTAGCAGTTGCCGCTAGGGCATCTATGCCATTTCGTTCGTTGCAATCCGTGACTGCACGCCGGGGTTTGTTTTGGTTGGATCAGAGAGAGCAGCATATGTGCCTCCTGATGAGAGACTAATAAGTTTCTAAACCGGTAGAGGTGCTTGCTGTACTCTCTGATTGGACTATAATATGATGCGGCTGTATTTTCGTTTTGCAACGAAATTGAAAATGGTTATTCATTTTTAATCTCCAAATACATATACACGCCAATTTAAAGGAACGAAGGTAAATTTTATTACATTAATGAAACAATTGCTAATTTTGTTGCCAAAGTCAAAGTCAACGTATGGACATCAGTAAGTTAGTAATATTACTTTTGAAATGGCTCCTCTTCATTAAAATTCGTAGTTTTTTCTTCTGTAAATGTTTAAGTTTGGAACACAACTGAAAATAGAGGAAAGTAAACTAATCAAAGGAACAGACAAGTACAAGTATTTATGTAGGTTTTATAATATGAAACAAAGGAACAACTGAAGACGATATAAAAAATAGACTAGAACAAACAAGAGACTGCATACGAAAATTAAACCCGGTGGTGTGGTATAAGAACATCAGTATAAAAACAAAAAGATGACTCACTTATGGGTTTCTTGTGCGAATGTGCCTTGCCGACTGCCTGTATGCGACTCTTCCTATCGTAAGATGATATGTGAATATATTGGTATAAAACTACCACGTTGCCACGTCATAAAAAAGGAAAAATAAAGGAATTAAGAGGGCATAAACATGGCCCCCGCCTTGGCAAACACTGCCAACAAATACCGCTAAACAACTGTTCAAATGTCTTAACTAACTTAGTCCGAAATAGGCAACGGACACACTTTGGCGAAGGAACGAGTAATAATACCATTGTCTGTCTTTATCTTAAAAACTCTTGCTACACCATCGCTGCCGCGAATCAGTTCAATCACGCGACCTAATTTCCACCTTAATGGAGGCAAATTGTCCTCCTTAATAAGCACTAACGCGTTTTCCGTCACTTCACCATGAGTAGTAGTCCACTTGGTACGCTTCTGTAGTTCGGAGATGTATTCCTTGTTCCAGCGTTCCCATATGTGCTGGGAAAGCTGCTGGATATGTTGAAACTTCGAGAGACGATTAACTGGAATATGACGAAGATCTGGATCTGGATTAGTAGTAAGTGGTCTTCCGATGAGAAAATGTGCAGGAGTCAAGGGGGAGAGATCATTAGGATCACAGGATAAAGGATGAATAGGTCGGGAATTTATTATGGCCTCAATTTGCACAAGCAACGAATAACATTCCTCGAACGTTAGGTGGGCATTTCCCAAGACTCTATGTAAATGATGCTTAACTGTTCTTACCCCGCTTTCCCACAAGCCGCCAAAATGAGGAGAATACGGAGGTATGAAAGACCACGAAATATTATCCTTTAGTAAGGATTCTCTTATTGCTGGAGTGTGCTGCTCTAAAAACTCTTTCAAAGCTCTCAATTCCGAACTAGCTGCTATGAAATTAAAAGTCCTTTAAGTGCGACAAGAACAGTATACAACTGGCCGACTGTAATTCTTAAGCAACGTTGCGACCAGGAGAGCGCTGGCGACGCGAAGCCACATGTTTTTAAGTGTTTATCGTATTTCTTCATTTCAAAGGACAAGCGTGTAAATAGACATTTTTGTGTTATCTGTGTTGAGGTTTTGAGGAGAACTGATGACAGCCCTGCAGATTTGGTGAGACCTCCTTTATCCTTAAATTTATTACCTACCATATGACATCTATGTTTTTGTTTGTATAGTCAACGAAGGGATTTGAATGAACGTTTTGTGGGTAATTTTGAATAAGTTACAAGCATTTCATTTATTAATCATTGGCGGATTTATTCTGAATAAATTAGGTATACTATCATTTTATTGAATGATCATTTTGGGTTTTTATTTTGAATAGATTACTTTAGCAATTTGTTAAACAATCATTTGCGATATGGAAGGTCTTAGTCGTAGACGAGGTTCTCAGAAAGCCAAGGTTACAATCTTTAGCAAATACATCTCTCCATTACATGACAGAATAAAAAAGGGTGACAGCATTTCCGAGTTAGAGGTGTTAGAGACGGTCGAAATGTTGAACGGTATTGAGAGCTTAGTTGAATTTAATGAAATTCAAGATCAAATTGAAACTTTAGTCAAAGCGGATCAGTTAGCTACGGAGGTTCTTGAGCGCGAGGAATTTATAATAAGCACTCTTCTGTAGTAGCGATTGCGCGAAAAATCATCCGCGATTATGGGGGCGATAAAGCTAGTGAACGCTCTAAAAATTCATACGCAGGTCACTGTATCGAGCAGTGTCACCAATCGGCGCATAATTATGCAATTTGCGCATAATTTAAGGGCCGGCGCATAATTTTCGCATCTTCCATAAAATCGCATAATTTCGCACAATCCAGCAAAGCAAAAGAAAAAAATCAATGACAAGCCTCAGTTTATAAGAAAAATCCTCGTCTTCTTTTTTGTTGTAAAACGTAAAGGAAAATACAGGCCAAAGATCCCTTATTTTGACGTAACGTATGTGACAAATTTGTCAAATCTGTCTAATAATATGAATATGTCTAGTCTAACTTCACTTATATTAATATATTATTTTATTTATCACATTTTTAATTATGGATGGGATTATGATTATCTTTGATCATAGTTTTATGATGTTCTGTTTTAGTTTTGTTTATTAAAAATAACCAAATAAATAACTCATAAATTAAAGTTGATTCTCTAATATATTATTAATGTTTTGACTCAAACAAATATAAAAAGAACATTTTATTGAAGCTGGAGTTATTAAAAAGTTTGCAAAAATGAATTTTTAAATGATTTTAAAGTGCTTAATTACAATGATCAGACATAATTAACTTATTTATTAAACTCAATATATTTGACATTTTTGTATAGAAATAAATATTTCTACACAAATATCATGCTTCAGGCATTGTGGAAAAGTTTAAGATTTGTTAAAATTTTGGATTCAAAATTACTTCAACAGGTATTATAACAGAATTACAGAGTTCAATTCAACAGTTATAGTAAGTGGTATTAATAATATAAACAGGTAACACAATAAAACAAATAATGTTTAAGTATTTATTTTTGAAATTTTAATCCTTTATAAAGTAGAATCTGTAGTTTTTAATCAAAGTACATATTACTTTTTCAAAAGAGATGTAATATATTTTAAACGATACGTAAAATCAAACACCAATATCAATTATGTATTTATAAACTGCTAATAATAATAAAGTACTTAAAATCAGCCACTATAATAATATATTAATATATTTATTTATAAATTTATTAACAAACTGCAGTCCAATAAAAATAAAATTACAACATTAAGCTTGTCTTGAATGGTGAATAATATTTTAAAACAAACACACAAAATTTAGTTGCACTATACTACAATCGCAATAAAGATGCACTAGATATAAACAAACTAGTGATGTAACGAATATTCTCATATTTTTCAAAATCTATTCACTTTTCATCTTTATTTATTCAGAGAAGGTATAATCACATTATCAGTCTTCACTTTATTTTATTATTTGCTATTATGCAATAAAGCTTTAAGATTTTCACTAAATATCAATTAATTTTTCATTATAAATTTATAAACCACTACAAAAATAGAAACAGATTTAAAAAAACTGAACATTTGCATTCGCATCCGCATTCACGAATGTCGTTAGCAGATATTCGCAATCGTATTCACGAACGTTAAAAAAATGACATTTGTTACATCACTAATACAAACCAAGACACGTTGAATGTTATGAGGAGCACTCCCAAATCATAATTTACAATGTGAATATATTGTAAATCCCCAATTAATGATTTACAAATTTTATACATTGTAAATAATGATTCGGGAGTGCTCCTCGTAACATTCAACGTGTATTGGTTTGTTTATTTCTAGTGCATCTTTATTGTGATTTTAGTGTAGATTTACTTCTGGTTGAAAATGTTCTATATCAATATCAACAGCACCCTCATTTGCCAGTATTTCAATGTTTCCTCTATTAACTAATGCAATATTATGTAAAACTCAACAAGCTGATATTATTCTTTGAAAAAATGGTAACTTGAAAATCTCTTCAAAATACCAAATGTTCTTTCAATAACAATTCTTGAAGCAATTTGTGATTGATTATACAGCACTTCAACTGCTGTCTGAAAATTCTGTAATGGTGTCATTTTAGGTAGTTGAGGACTGGTCCACTATTTCCTAATAATACATTGTCCATAAATTCCCCATTTTATACCCATAATTATATGCAAAAGCATTTTAACAACTCCTAACATAAGTAGTATTTTTAATAATTGCATTTACATAATTATAAGATGAGTATTATGCAGAGGCTATTTTACTTCAAATCAGGGCCGAGGCACTACACAATTTTCGGGCCTATAAAAACAGGGTGTCCCGAAAAGATTGGTCATAAATTATACCACACATTCTGGGGTTAAAAATAGTTCGATTGAACCTAACTTACTTTAGTACAAATGTGCTCATAAAAAAAGTTACAGCCCTTTGAAGTTACAAAATGAAAATCGATTGTTTTCAATATATCCAAAAATATTAGAGATTTTTTATCGAAAATAAACATGTATCATTCTTATGGCAGGAACATCTTAAAACAAAATTATAGTGAAATTTATGCACCCCATAAAAAATTTATGGGGATTTTGTTCCCTTAAACCCCCCAAACTTTTGTGTACGTTCCAATTAATTCATTATTGTGTTACCATTAGTTAAACACAACGTTTTTAAAACTTTTTTATCTCTTAGTATTTTTTCGATAAACCAGTTCTTATCGAGATGCGGCTTCTTTTTCAATATATTTACGTAAAAATTTTATGGGGGTTTTGTTCCTTTAAACTCCGCAAATGTTCGTGAAGTCCCAATTAAACTATTATTGTAGTACCATTAGTTAAACACAGTGTTTTTAAGACTTTTGCCTCTTAGTCTTTATTTTTATAAGTCACCTTTTATCGAGATGTAGCTTCTTTTTCAAAATATACCTAAAAATGTAAATTATAAATAAATTCTCAGATTATTAACAGGTCTCTATAACCGTACTTAACCATATTATACAAATATTTGGTGGATTCGAAAAATATTCAAAATATCTCGATAAACACTGACCTATCGAAAAATTACTAAGAGGCAAAAAGTTTTAGGAAAATTGTGTTTAACTAATGGTGCAACAATAATAATTCAATTAGAACGTACACACAAGTTTGGGAGGGTTTAAGGGAACAAAACCCCATAAAATTTTTATGGGGTGCACAAATTTCACTTTAATTTTTTTTTACGATGTTGCTGCCATAAAAATGCCGTATGTCCATTTTTAATAAAAAATCCCTGAGAGTTTTCGATATATGAAAAAAAATCGATTTTAATTTTCTAACTTCAAAGGGCTGTAATTTTTATTGTGTGCACTATTGTATATAGGTAAGTGAGGTTCAACCAATCTATTTTTGACCCCAGAATCTGTGGTATAATTTATGACCAATATTTTCGGGACACCCTGTATAATAATTTAATAATAATAATAACTTTTTTAAATATATTAATTATTGAATAGAAATATAGTTGCACAAGAAAATAAAATTTTTATTGAAAATAAATAAAATTTATATTTAAGCAATTAAACATTGTTTAAAGGGATAGGCTCAAACTTTCGGCTTCAATGCCATTTAAATGCATTCGTTTTTTTCGAAGCTGAGAAAACTAATAAGTATTGTGTCACAGAGTGAAAGATTACGTTACTACCGAGGACCGAAAGATATTCCCTTAGATAGTCCCTTAGATATTCAATAATGTTTATTTTAATACGTTACAGGGGTGAAAAAAGAGAAAATTAAGTGTGATTTTTAATTTTAAATACATATCTTATTCAAAAGAAACTTTCTATTTATTATAAGGGACATTTGACCCTCGGTAATAATGTAATCTTTCATTCTGCGTCTAAATTTTTTTAAAATATTTATTAGTTTTTTGAGGATTCGAAAAAATGAATATATTTAAAGAGCATTGAAGCCGAAAGTTTGAGCCTATCCACTTAACTATAACCCTTATGGTTATCATTTATAATTGCCTGTTCTTAAAATGAAAGAATTTTGAAAATTTGTTTTGTTATTGTAATAAACACGTTTTATGGTCCGGTGATCTTTCCGGACCCCATTCAAATACGGGCCCGAGGCAGGTGCCTCACGGGCCTAGTAGTAAAATAGGCCCTGGTATTATGGAGTATGGTATTTTTTAAATGACAAAATAACTAAATTCATCTTTTTACCCTTTTCAATGATTTTAATTTTTATCTGGGTCCAAGATCTTATTACATCTACCAAAAAAATTTGATAGGTTATTTGTAAATATTTATTTACAAAAATATTTAATGTCATTTGTCAAAATAAAAGATTAATTGCTATGTCTATCTTATGTCTATGGTGGTTGATTGACAAAATGACAGACACGTCAAGACTTTTGAATTTCTGCGCATGCGCAGTAAATTTTAAAGTAGTTTTTACGTTTTAAAACAGAGCGCATAATTTTGGATAAAATCGCATAATTTTTGACATGGAGGTGCATCTTTCCATGCTTAGCCATTGGTAACATTGGTATCGAGCTGAAACCGATAGAATTAGGACATTTTAACGGGGATATGAATAATTGGCTGGATTATGCAAATATTTTCGAGTCCTTAGTCAACAAGAATGAGTACTTAGATAATATTAGGCGTTTTCATTATTTGAGAAGTTCTCTACAAGGCGGCGCTGCTCAAATCATACGAACTTTGGAATTCACTGCGGAAAATTACGAGATTGCGTGGAAATTAGTTAGGGAGAGGTACGATAATAATAGATTATTAATATCCAATCACGTCAATGCGTTATTTAATATAGAACCGATAAATAAAGAGTCATCTGGTAGATTGCGGCAACTAGTAGACATTTTTTCAAAACATTTATACGCATTAAAGCAACTAGGCTTACCTACAGAATATTGGGACGTTCTCCTCAATCATATTATTTCGAGCACATTTGACACATATACTTTACGCGCGTGGGAGAACAGCAAGACGACCAACGAAATACCTAGTTTCGACGATTTTAAGACGTTTTTAAAATCAAGGGCGGACCTCTTGGAATCAATTGAGGCAAATCAAGCGGAAAAACAGAATACGCGAAATAATTCCCAAGCGGGCGCATATCCGCGGAATACAAAAAATTCGCAGAATACTCGCGGTCTATACTCATCGCAAGACACTCCAAACAATACAGATAGTGCGAGATGTTGCCCTATGTGCAAGGGGGAACATGCTATCTATCAATGCGGCGAATTTTTAAGGCTTTCATCGAAGGAAAGATTCGATAAAGTACGAAAGATGAACCTTTGCACGAACTGCCTTAAGGGGGGACACTACTACAGGAGGTGTAAACAATCAACGTGCAAGAGGTGTTCTTCTAAACATCACACGTATTTGCACCCCGATAGGTCAAGCGAGCGAAACACACCTTCAATGCGACAACCTGTAGTAAACGCGAGCGAAAATCAAGCGGTAGATGACCTACAAGGCACTCTAAATACTACCAATTTGACAGCTTCTGCTGTTAGCAGCAAGGCCAGCCCTGAACAAAGCATATTATCTACAGTATTGGTCAATATTGTCGATGGCCAGGGCAACTCATACGCGGTGCGAGCGCTACTAGACTGCGGCTCACAGAGTTCATTTATCACGGAGAATTTATGCGATCGACTTCGAATTAAACGAAGCAGAGTGGACATCTCTGTCTTAGGGATAAACAACGCGTCATCTCCTGTTCGTTTCAGGTGCGCAATAAAAGTACAATCCCGTAGCAACACGAGCTTTTGTACAATGTTAAACTGTTTCGTAATTCCGGAAATTACAGGCTTCATACCAGCGGTTAAAATAGATATTAGCGATCTAGGGATACCCAGCCATTTGCAGTTAGCGGATGATTACTTCTATAAACCACAACGGGTCGAATTATTAATAGGAAGTGATCTGTTCTGGCAAATTCTTGGCACGAATAGAATCAGTTTAGGGAAGAATAAGCCATTTATGCAGGAAACTTCATTTGGTTGGACCATAGCAGGTCCAACCATAGTTTGCAGGAACAACCAAGTGTAACTTTGCCAACACTATGGAAGTCACAGAGCAGTTAAGTAAGTTCTGGGAGCTAGAGGAGGTTTTTAGCGAAAAACCGGCCTTCTCAAGCGAAGAAGTTGCGTGCGAGAAACATTTCGCGAATACCGTAAAACGTGATGCGACGGGAAAATTCATAGTATCCTTACCGTTCAAGGAACCGATAAGTTCACTCGGAGATTCTTTTCGGCAAGCGAAATATCGTTTTTTAAATCTCGAGCGAAAATTAAGTAAAGACGCTGATTTGAGAACTCTTTATAGCACATTCATTGAGGAATATAAAGGATTAGGTCATATGAAAAGTTTGTGTAAAGTTTCGGAAGCGGTAACAGACTTTAGCGAAAAGGGCACATTTTACTTTATGCCACATCATCCAGTTCTAAAGGAAAGTTCTCTGACCACACGTTTGCGCGTCGTGTTCGATTGTAGCGCTCCAGCAACAAGCGGCGTCTCATTAAATCCTATTCAAATGGCTGGGCCAACCCTGCAAAATGATTTACTCTTCATTTTATTGCGGTTCCGAACCCATCTATACCTCGTCCAATTTACTTACCGTTGCACGTCATCTGCGCCATAGCCTGTGACACGATACCAACACGAAATATTTAGGCGGTGGGTGTGTTCTTTTTTAGAATCAAAATGATTCTAAAGGGGAACACACCTACCGCCTAGATATTTCGTGTTGGTATCGTGTCACAGGCTATGGCGCGGATGACGTGCAACGGTAAGTAAATTGGACGAGGTATATATGTGGTGAGTGCCGACATAGAAAAGATGTACCGCCAGGTATTGGTTGAAGACGAGCAGAAACTTTGCAATGCATTTTGTGGCGAAATCGTCCGAAAGAGGCTATTGAGGTTTTTCAATTGCAAACAGTGACGTATGGGATGAAATGCTCTTCATATTTGGCGATAAAGTGTCTAATGACATTGGGCGAGGAGCTAGAAGCTAAGAACCCGGACCTTGCTAACATTATAAGGAACGATTTTTACGTAGACGATCTATTAACGGGTTTTAATTCAAAACGAAAGGCGCGCTAAACCTGTAAGCAACTTTTTGAGGTCCTCAAGACAGGAGGATTCACATTGCGTAAATTTTATTCAAATGAACCGGAAGTATTAAGAGATATTCAGGATACTACTGTAGCGGGCTCGGTTATTCAATTCGGCGAAAATGAAAACGCGAAAACTTTAGGTTTGTTATATTCACCTCAATCGGATACTTTATTTTATAGTATAAATTCGTCTCTATGTCGTACCGTTACGAAGCGAATTTTATTATCGGAAATAGCTCAAATTTTCGATCCCTTGGGTCTGTTAGGCGCGTGTACAATTACCGCGAAAATTATGCTGCAAAGGTTATGGCTGGAGCGTGTTTCGTGGGATGCTCCCATACCCGAGCATTTAGCGAAAAATTACCTGCAATTTAAGAGCGCACTACGGCATTTAAATAAGTTAAAAATGCCGCGGCACGTCATATGCTCTCGTGAGGTCAATATTGAACTGCATGGATTTTGTGATTCATCTGAAAGAGCATACGGCGCTTGCATATACGTAAAATCTACCGATACGTTAGGTAGATCACATTCATTTTTATTGTGTGCGAAGAGCAAGGTTGCGCCCGTAAAACCCGTTACCTTGCCGCGTTTAGAGCTCTGCGGAGCAATAATTTTATCGCGTTTGACCAATAAGGTCAAAATGTCATTAAATGTAAAATTTAACGCATGTTACCTCTGGACAGACTCCTCAATAGTGATTAGCTGGTTGAAAACCCCGGCTAATTTATTGAAGACATTTGTGAGCAATCGCGTAATCCTGCAGCTTTAGTGTCCAGAGGCGTGGAGCCAGAAAAAATAATGGAATGCAACTTATAGTGGCAGGGGCGGATTTATTCATTAGTGGGCCCGGTGCTAATTCTTGTAGAGGGCCCTACCCAACTCTTTTTTGACAAGGCACTTTAAAAATTAAAACAATATAAACTTCAGTACATTTAAAATTATGCAGAAGATACAAGGCTAAGACAAGGTAACGCTTTTTTTCTTTGTTTATTTTCAACAAATCCTTTTATGACACTTTCAAAATCAATTTCCCCCAATACGTCATTCTCAATAGAGCAGATCGATAACGAAACTAATCTGTTCTCGCCCATTGATGACCATTTTTAATAAAGCTTAATTTTGAAAATGATCTTTCGGATTCGCAGTTCGTGATAGGTATAGTTAAATATATTCTTAAAACAATATAGGTATTTGAAAACACTGAAACAAGGTCTTTTTCGATAATAATATCCAACATGTCTTTAGGTGTTACTACAGAATTCTCGGAATTAGGAAGAGATATAATAAAATTAAAAAAAATATATAATCTCTTCGATAAATGCCTGATCTATATCAAGCGGGTACGTTTCGATAAGATTTCGCGCATATTGTTTTAATGTTTCCCCTTCAATTTCCAAAAAATGCAAAAAGGTTAGATACATAACCGTATGCTTCACGTCGCTTGGCTAACTCTGTCACTAATGTATCGATCGATAAATAAAATGTTTCGACTTTAAATTTGTTTGAACCTTCTAAATGTGAAGATAGTCCTGTCGCCAGGGGGGGGGGTACAACGGCCTTCTTAATTCAGATGGACTTACCCAAGTTTTTTTATGTATTTTGACCCGTAGAACACGAATTTTTTGGGTAACAGTTGATCCGGATGTCGATAAGATTGTTATAAACAAAGAACTTGAGGAATTACATAGCAGCGATTTTTCGCAAAACAAAATATTTTTTTGTATTTTTTGGGTGATTCTCAGCAAAAAATGGTCTTACAAGTTTTTTCGTAGGACGCGTAGTTTTCGAGATATACGCGGTTAAACTTTCAAAAAATCGAAAAAGTGCAATTTTTGAACCGGAATAACTTTTGATTAAAAAATAAAATAGCAATTCTGATTACTGCATTTGAAAGTTCAAGTCAAATTCTATCGGTTTTGATTGTTTGCATTGCTAAAAAATAAGTTTTTATTTGTTAAATAAAGGTATAAACACATAGTGTTTCCCGGGCCCAATGCATGCGTTTTAATGGACGTAATGTACGTAGAAATTCTGTATGCGCGCCTACTCGTTCGATTTCAAATTAGAAATGCATTGAAAACATCATTCAATCACTATGTGTTGATAGCTTTGTTTAACAATAAAAAAGTTAATTTCTAGCAACGAAAATAATCAAAACCGATAGAATTTTACTTGAACTTTCAAATGCGGTAAGCAGAATTGCTATTTTATTTTTCAATCAAAAGTTATTCGGGTTCAAAAATTTTTCGATTTTTTGAAAGTTCAACCCCGTTTATGCCGAAAACTATTGATCCTACCAAAAAACTTGTAAAATAATTTTTTGCGTAGAATGACCCAAAGAATACAAAAACATGTTTTGTTTTGCGAAAAATCGCTGTTATGTGATTCCTCAAGTTCTTTGTTTATAACAATCTTATCGACATCCGGATCGACTGTTACCCAAAAAATTCGTGTTCTACGGGTCAAAATACATAAAGAACACTTGGGTAAGTCCATCTGAATTAAGGAGGCCGTTGTACCCCTACTGGCGACAGGACTAAGAGGGCCCGTCTGAAATTTTTTTTTGAATCTGCTCGTTTTTTTGAATAATCAAATTTAACGTATAAACTCAATTTTTTTGCTTTTTCTTCAAAGTATTCAAAATTTTCACGGTGTTTTTGTATACTACTGTGTAGTCCTTGTAGTAGAAGTGTGCCAGTGTTTAGATCCAGACCAGGTTTTTGAAGAATGGTACTAACTGTTCCAAGTTGTTTTAAAATTTCGTTCCAAAATACGGTTAAAAAAGCAGTTTCAAATTTCTCAAGGATTTTTACTAAAGTTCCGCTTTCTAATTTTGTTTCCTTTTTCTCATCGGGATTTTGTAGCATCCTCTCGACATGACCATCTGGTGGACGAAAGTGACTTCAGTGTAAATTTTGTACGATTTTCTTGCATCTTTCTTGTAAGAACATCCCACCTATGAGTTGAACTAGCAAAAAAAGCGTACAATTTTTGTAAAAACATGAAGAATTGAGATACTTCTGTAGATGTCTCTACGCTGCATTGACCCACTAGATTTAAAGAATGTGCAAAGCACGGCACATAAAATGCAAGGTTGTTCCTGTTTTTAATATTCGTTTGAAGTTCCTTGTATTTCCCAGACATGTTACTCGCGTTGTCGTAAGATTGACCGCAACAATTCATAATGTTAATATCATGACGTTCTAAAAATTCTAAAACTACACTACTCAAAGAAGCACCAGTATGACTATATATAGGTAAAAATGTCAAAAAACGTTCATGAACTTTATTAGAAGAGCAATATCTAATAATCACTGAAAGTTGGTCGGTGTGTGATATATCGGGCGTAGAGTTCACGATCAAAGAAAAATATTTAGAGTTTTTAACTTCACCAATAATCTTGTTTTTCACTTCACCGCCAATAATATCAATAAACTGTTCATACATAGTTTTTGATAAATATGACACGTGTCAAACTCAGAAATTAGTTCTAGTATTCCCATGAACTTTCCATTTCTACTATCACCAAATTTTTCTACGCTACCACGAAATGATAAGCCTCTTTCCGCTAGAAATTTTACGACCGTAACTACCCTTCTAAACACGTTCATCCAGTACTCAGTTTCTTGAATAAACTGATTAGTTAAGCTTTTGTCTATACGATTCTTTAAATTAAGTCTATTTAACAATAAAAACATACTCTCACGATGTTCTACACTATTTTCGTGAGAAAGTGTGCTTTCTTCTGCTTTACCCCAGTTTGAGAACCCGTGGTGAGCAAACGTACTTACACTTTTTACCGAAAAAAGCTTACACGCGAAACAGTAGATGTTTCCAGTTGAAGGTGAATACATGATCCATTTTCGAGGTACAGTTTCTCCATTGCTTATTCTTAGAAGCTGCATACACGCCATCATTGTTTTGAAAATATTCTGAGCCTTTTTTTACATAACTTGATCGAAATGCATCTGTTAGAGTTGTTGGCCAATCTGTTGCCATTTATGTCATGTCATAAAAGGGTGGTTATCTGGTGTTCCTTTCCTTTTCTCTCAGAAAAAAATTATATGAAATTTTCAATACAACAATAATTTCAAAGTAATTTTTACAATAAATAAGAGGAGTTTGGTAGGGTAAATACGACGGCGCGTCAGAATGCCAAATACGTAATTTTAGACAAATGTGTAGGTCTTCTGGGGGCCCCTTCAACCTGGGGGCCCGGTGCTACAGCACCTCTAGCCCCCCCCCCCTAAATCCACCACTGTATAGTGGCATGGACCCGAGTGGCTCATGCAAGAATCTGATAAATGGCCAAATTTACAACTTGCGCCTACTGAAATAAGCGAAGAGCGAAAAAACATAAAGGTTTTTGTCAACAAGCTGGACGCAACACACAATCGTGAAGTATTTTCGTTTGAGCGCTTTTCCAATATTTTGCGATTGAAGCGAACCGCCGCGTATGTGTTCAGATTTATTCACTTTTGTAAAAGCAAAGAAAAGACTTCCGATCCCCTTTCGACAGAAGAAATAAATTCCGCTTTTATTCGAATTTTAAAAATATGCCAGGCACAAACGTTCTCTAGCGAAATTGGTCTTTTGAGTCACAAAAGGCCTCTGGAGAAAAACAGTAAGCTCATAAACTTATCTCCATTTCTTGATGGTCAGGGCATTCTGAGAGTAGGCGGTCGTTTAAAACATTCGGAGTTTGCGTATGATAAAAGGCACCCAATCATTTTAGGGGCAGATCATGTAGTTACGGTTTTGATATTTAATCATTTTCATAAGGACTTAATGCATGCGGGTCCTCAACTTTTACTCTCTACAATAAGATAAACTTTTTGGCCCATATCGGGTAGAAACTTAGCACGACGTACCGTGCATAAATGTGCGAAATGTTTTCGTTTGAAATCTAAGCCCATTCAACCAATAATGGGAAATCTACCTGCGTCGCGCATCGCAGATGGTCCACCGTTCATCGTGACCGGTGTGGATTATGCGGGACCTTTCTTAATTCGCGATAGAAAGGGTCGAGGTTGCCGATTAATAAAGAGTTATATGTGTTTGTTCATTTGTTTCTGTACAAAGGCCATACATTTAGAATTAGTTACAGAATTATCTAAGGAATCATTTTTGTTGGCCTTTAAAAGATTTATTGCGCGTAGAGGCAAGCCTCAAAAGATGGTTTCCGATAATGGGACCAATTTCATAGTAGCTAGTTCGGAATTGAGAGCTTTGAAAGAGTTTTTAGAGCAGCACACTCCAGCAATAAGAGAATCCTTACTAAAGGATAATATTTCGTGGTCTTTCATACCTCCGTATTCTCCTCATTTTGGCGGCTTGTGGGAAAGCGGGGTAAGAACAGTTAAGCATCATTTACATAGAGTCTTGGGAAATGCCCACCTAACGTTCGAGGAATTTTATTCGTTGTATGGGCACATAGATTAATAAATAAAAAAAACGCAGAAAAATTAAATAGAGCTCAGAGAGGATTTCTTGTAAGAATGACGGGAGCATTTGGAACAACTGCAACACAGGCACTCACAGTTTTAACTGGAGTAATGCCAATGCATTTAGAAACACAAAAAAGAGCATGTAATTATTGGCTAAAAAAAGAAAAATATGAAAAAATAATACAAATAATAGGATTAGATATAAGAAATAAAAGAGAATTAAAAGAAATAATAAATAGAAAAAGACAAAATGAATGGGAAAATTCAACAAAATCTAGACGTTTATACAATTTTATACCAATATTAGAAAACATTCCAAATTATTTTAATCCAAAACAAGGTTTAATACACTTTTTAACAGGACATGGACCGTACCCAACATATTTGGAAAGATTTAACTTAAAAGATGATGCATATTGTGAATGTGGAGAACTAGGTACACCAGAACATATAGTGTTACATTGTGAAAATACTATAGAAAATGAAGAACACAGAGAAATGAGAAGAAGATTAGAAAGAATTGAAATAAGAGATATATTACAAAATGAAGAATATTTTGAAATATTAAACAATCTCACACAAATAATATCTAAAAAACAACAAGAAATCTATAATAATAGAAGAAGACAACCAATAATCCAACCCTGATGAAGTTGAGTAAGATAAAGTTAAAATAAATAAAATAAAATATAAATTCGAAAATAGATATTTACAATTATAATAATTCAATATAAAATAAATAAATAAAAATAATAATTCAATACATAATTCATAAAAAAAAAAAAAAAAAAAAAAAAAAACTACCAACTCTCTTCTGAAAATAGAGGGACTGTCTTTATAACTTAGAAGGGAGTTGATAGTACCAAAAATATTTTAAATTGTTTATTTAAATTTGTTTGTTATACGCAATTAAGAGATTATGGCAAATTGTTATTTTAAAAATAGATTTAATAGTTGAGTAAAAAATGTAAAAATATAAAAAAAAATATCTGTAATCCCATCAGGAAAAAACGACCTGGATTAGTCACTAGAGGCCAGGTCATATGTATAAATAATAAATAAATATTCGTTGCTTGTGCAAATTGAGGCCATAATAAATTCCCGACCTATTCATCCTTTATCCTGTGATCCTAATGATCTCTCCCCCTTGACTCCTGCACATTTTCTCATCGGAAGACCACTTACTACTCATCCAGATCCAGATCTTCGTCATATTCCAGTTAATCGTCTCTCGAAGTTTCAACATATCCAGCAGCTTTCCCAGCACATATGAGAACGCTGGAACAAGGAATACATCTCCGAACTACAGAAGCGTACCAAGTGGACTACTACTCATGGTGAAGTGACGGAAAACGCCTTAGTGCTTATTAAGGAGGACAATTTGCCTCCATTAAGGTGGAAATTAGGTCGCGTGATTGAACTGATTCGCGGCAGCGATGGTGTAGCAAGAGTTTTTAAGATAAAGACAGACAATGGTATTATTACTCGTTCCTTCGCCAAAGTGTGTCCGTTGCCTATTTCGGACTAAGTTAGTTAAGACATTTGAACAGTTGTTTAGCGGTATTTGTTGGCAGTGTTTGCCAAGGCGGGGGCCATGTTTATGCCCTCTTAATTCCTTTATTTTGCCTTTTTTATGACGTGGCAACGTGGTAGTTTTATACCAATATATTCACATTTCATCTTACGATAGGAAGAGTCGCATACAGGCAGTCGGCAAGGCACATTCGCACAAGAAAAGGTTCGTAAGGGCATACGCGTCTTCAAACACCACGGCAAAGACATTGGGCGAAACAATCCCATCTTATCGTGCAAATCTATTCAAAGTGTCGTTTCGTGTTTTATCAAAACTTTCGACAGTTCAAGTGTAAGGACTTATCCTATATTTTTGCTGTTTAGTTTTAGTGTCTTAGATAATAAAGTCGATATCTCTTCACACGTTTGAATCATTTAACCAGCATCTTATCGAAGTTATTTATCGCGTTGACTTCAGTCAAGTTCATGATCCGGCTCGAAGGACCATGAACTTGACTGAAGTCAACGCGATAAATAACTTCGATAAGATGCTGGTTAAATGATTAAAACGTGTGAAGAGATATCGACTTTATTATCTAAGACACTAAAACTAAACAGCAAAAATATAGGATAAGTCCTTACACTTGAACTGTCGAAAGTTTTGATAAAACACGAAACGACACTTTGAAAAGATTTGCACGATAAGATGGGATTGTTTCGCCCAATGTCTTTGCCGTGGTGTTTGAAGACGCGTATGCCCTTACGAACCTTTTCTTGTGCGAATGTGCCTTGCCGACTGCCTGTATGCGACTCTTCTTATCGTAAGATGATATGTGAATATATTGGTATAAAACTACCACGTTGCCACGTCATAAAAAAAGGCAAAATAAAGGAATTAAGAGGGCATAAACAAAAACCAAAAACAAAATAAGAGCAAAACAGATGGAATTCCTAAGGAGAATCTGCAGAGTAAGAAGAAGAGACAGAGTAAATAACATAGAGATTAAGAGAAGAATGGAAATGAACTCAGATATAATAGACTACGACTACATAGAACAGAAAAGATTAATTTGGTACGGACATGCAGAAGGTCACACCAAAATCGTTAGATAAATAGAATAACAGAGTGGAGCCCGATAGAAGAAGGAAGAGAGGTAGACCCAGAAGATCTTTCAGAGATTAAGTAGACGAAGCAATGGAAAGAAGAAATCTGGAGAAAGGGGACTGGCAAAACAGAAAGAACTGGAGAGAACAGTTGAGTGAAGGAATTCAGTGAAAGCTGTGGAAATCCTTAGTATTATATGATATTGCTAAAGTTGCAGAGATGAACGATCACTCTTATATCTCACAGTAACACGATCTTACGGTAACATTATCAACTTGTTTGTTTATTATAATCGACGATCCGTCATCATATTTCACGTTGGACAGAAATTGAAAAATTTAATAAAATATGAATAAATCAAGGCTCAACCAAAACTCCCCATGATCAAGTTATATTATTGAAAACATTTTGAAACAAGCATCAAGTAGCAGCTAGAACAAGAAATTAATTGGAAGAAGCTCGTGGAATGAGAATATGAGAGCGTGCAATTAGAGAAAAATATACAGAAGCTGGTTTGAAGTCAGACAGATCAGGAAAAGCTTCCAAACTTCAGAGATGTGATCGAATAGCCCAACGTTGGAATGATGATGATTGGAGTATAGTTTTATTTGTAGATGATAGCTGCTTCTGCGTAAATTAGATTGATGGAAGGAAAAGTGTAAATCGTCTTTCAGGAGAACAACATGAATAGTTTAATTTTATTCCTACAATTTCTTTTGATGATGGCTCAATTATGATGCGGGGTGACATATGTTTGGGGTTACGCACATAATTGTTGGGGATTAATAGTGGAACTTGAACTGCAGATCAGAGCACGACTAATATTTCGCAAGATGATTTTAGTCCAGAGAAATAAGGATTTTCTCAGGACACTCAAATATCCAGGTAGCTGACTACTTTTTTAGTTATTGTAGACCTATTTATAGGAAGAAAACCTACCTGTTTCCTGCCTAGAGTTCGCGTCCGTTTTTTAATTATGAGTGTCCCGAACATGGCCTATTTCTAGCTTATTTCTCTGGTAAAGACCTTAAATGTGAGATAATGCTCACCAGCAGTACATCTTGTAATCTCATTGTTACTTATTAAATCAAGATTATAGACTAAGAAAGACTTATATACCAAATTTTTGGTACAGAATATAATATATGAATATAGTAAAAATTTCTATAAATAAGGAACATAAGTTTCGTTCATAAGATACAATGTTTATAATTATGTCAAGTGTATAAAAGGCTAAGGTAACGATGCCTTGTGCCTATCTCACCATCTTGAATATTTTTCTAAACTGAGAGTTGGACATATTTTCAAAATAAATGTAAAAAGAAAGAAGAGTGCAACTATATAATTTCTTGATGACCAAATTATTCTAGCTGAAGAATTTACGACGTTATGCATTTGGTAAAAATACTAAAGCGTCTAATGAGCTTTTAATTGGAGATTAATTGCTGGGTTTAATTAATTAAGTAGTAAAAACAACGCACTGGACTGTAGTATGTTAAGGTCTAAGATAATCATAGGATATAAAATAATGCACTTAGTATGAAAACGTGAAGAAATTATGTATGTTCGTGCGTAAATGTGAAGAAATTAATCTGGCTATATTCATAAATTGTATTAACATTCAAGAGATCAGCACATACCTTTAATGTTTAGCTGGATAGCGTCCCTAGGGAATGCTATGTAATGTTGAACTTGGCGTCGCTGCTGTGGTGGTCGCGACGAAAGCGTATTCTATCGTAATCGTAAAAACTGAGGTGATGCAACGCGCTCGACTTGTGCCTTGGTACTGCCAAATTGCCTTCGCTGTTAAAGGGTGAAGAAGGGTAGCGTCGGGCTAATAAATTATTTATCAACGCATATGACACATTGAAGGCCATAGGTTTCAAAGATGCCTCTGTGTGTGGCGAAAGTGCCTTTTCTCTGAAATATCTAGCCAAAATATGAAACAACCAGTGGGTCTCTTCACAGGGAGGTATTAAATAAAAATACGAAAGCATGATATATGTGAGGTTACTATTAAATAAATATGAAATAAGATCATAGGTTTTTTTAAAAAGAAATTAATCGTATTACATAATTAAGTAGTCCTATGTTATATATAAAAAGAAACTAATAAAGTAAAATATTAAAATACCTGGCATACTTTCAAACAAATACTATTGGAAGAATTAAACAAATAAGTTCAGAAAACTAATACTAATAAAATAATATTTGGTAATGATCTGTGTAGAACAACATTCAAAGATGAATGAAAAATTAATATAGAATATTTAACAATACAAATAATCAGAATTATTAATGGTTTAAAGAGGGATCAGATAATTGCGAAACTACATGGTATCATTAATTTCATGTTGCTTAATGTATGCTGATGATGTAGTTTTAGCAGGAAAGCGACTTAGAACAAAAACTGGAACAGCGGAGACAAGCTCTGGCGGAAAATTGTTTAAAACTCAGTAGGACAAAAAATAGTATTTGTAATGTTCATTTAAAGATGGAGTTACTATAAATAAAATGATATCTGTGGATGGTGAAATGATAGTGAGTACCTAGGATCGGTATTACAGAGTAATGGAGAAATAGATAAAGATGCATGCAGTGAATTAGGGCTGGATGGATGAAGTGGAAGGAAGCGGGTGGTGTGTTGTGTGACAGAAAAATTCCAATGAAGCTATGATGTACAGAACTGAATGTTGGGCAGTTAAAAAGAAACAGGATATCCAATGCATGTGGCGGAAATGAGGCTGCTTAGATGGATGAGTGGAGTGACAAAAATGAATAAAATTAAAAGTGAGTATATTAGGGGAAATCTAGGTATGGCACCAATTAATGCCAGAATGAAAGAGCACAGGTTAAGATGGTTTGGTCATGTTCAACGTCGAGACTTTAATCACACAATATGAAGAATTGCTGAAGTGCAGATTCCTGGAAGGAGTAGGACAGAACGACCAAAGAATACCTGGGGAGACGCTTGGGCAGGATATGTTGGTAACAGGGATTAATATTGATATGACCCCGCGTAGGGATAAGGCAAAGAGAATAATGATGACTGGTTTAAAGAGGGAACAACGAACATTGGAGGCTTCCTGAAGAAAATTAATAAAGTATGCCCAATTATAAATAAACTAAAGTCACTCTTACATAATAAAAGTATACAGTGATGAGCGCGCCAATAACCGACAAAATAACGCATAAGATGGAAAACGTAAGACGTTGTGAAATAAAAAGAGACGAAACTAGGAGAGGTGGAAAATTATTGATAGGAACACATAGGAGGAACGTATCGGAGGAGCATGACAACTGTTACTGTGACAGGAGAATTTTTATAAAACTATGGTGCTATGTATTAAGAGGAAACAATAGCGATCAACAGGTAGCGAAAACGCGTTCCAAGATTGCGGCTGTAATTTTGAATAGTTTTTCGAGATATTTGGCACACGTATTCGTAATATAATAAAGAATGGCGGTACAGAGCCCAATTTGAAAAATATATTAATATGTGGAAATTACTCTGTAATTAAATACAATATTAAAAAAACGAGCCTGTACCGCCATTAAGAAGAACAAAAAAATACACTTTCTTCAAATAAAATTTTTTATCCTATGCCTAGATTTTGTGTCATTTTGGAACTACTAATGAAATAAAAAATTTTAGTAGTTCCAAAATGACACAAAATCTAGGCATCGGATAAAAAAGTTTATTTGAAGATAGTGTATTTTTTTGTTCTATTTAATGGCGGTACAGGCTCGTTTTTTTAATATTGTATTTAATTACAGAGTAATTTCCACATATTAATATATTTTTCAAATTGGGCTTTGTACCGCCATTCTTTATTATATTACGAATACGTGTGCCAAATATCTCGAAAAAATATTCAAAATTACAGCCGCAATCTTGGAACGCGTTTTTGCTACCTGTTGATCGCTACTGTATCACCTCAAGTGTATAAGTCAAAAATGACAGTTTTTTACTACGGCCCGGCTGTTCAAAGTTTTTATTATTACTGCTGAAATATCTATTACAACTACAGTCGGTTCGCTAAACTCAGACACAACTGGCTAGTGATTTTAGTATCTAAGTAATTTTGACAATTTCGTAAAATTGGCAAAAAAATAATTACTAAATAGTTAATAATTACTAAATAGTTAGTAATTTTCCCAATTTTATTGTGTCTGAGTTTAGTGAACCGACTATAATTATCGAAATGGTGATGAAATATAATTCATAGCTGTAGTAATTAACTATTTTACTTACTACTGTATAAAAACAAAAGATTATTCTATGAAACTCTGATGGACATTATGATGGATATAGCAACTTCGGCTTGAAAGTCTGAACAGTAAAAAAGAACATACAGCAATTAAATTCAATAATTATGTACATTATTTAAGCAATGTAAAGACACAAAATTATCTCATATCACTATATAAAAGTCGATACTGAGGTCGTCTTAAATATTAATAATATAAACAATCTTATCTTATCACGTCCAATTAAAAGATAAAAAAAGAATGCGTTCTAACAAAAATATTATGTCTTATTCCCTTATGTTATAAAATAAAATCAAGTAACCTCATACTTCTCTTGTTCCGACAATGGTTTAGCCGGATTTTAGTAAAGTATCGCGTAAAAGTTCGTGCAAATCCATCGAGAGAATGAGGAAGAAATACGAACGATTGGAACTTTCTTTCACATGTTGTAACAATTACTAATGAATATTTTTGATTGTCTTCGACGAACTTGTATGTTGAATATGTTCGCATATAAATTTGCTAGGTGTTTCCTTATCTTATGCGTTATATAATGTTGAATTTATGAAGCTAATTACTTTTCTTTGATAGGAAGATAAAATTAAATATCTTGTTTTTTGTTTCTGTATAACACAATAATACAGTAAAAGTACAGATACCCACTAAGATAGACAAACACAACAAGCAGTTTGTAAATCATGTAAACTAAATAAAAAAAAGACTATGAAGACATATCAAGGGACTACTTAGGACTTAGACCCTGGATGTCCACGTCAAAATTTTGAAGTTAGAAGAGGGACATAAAGTGAAAGCATTGTACAATATGATAAATATCAAATAAACAAATATGCATGCGATGAACAGCAGACGTTCAATGAATATATTCATCAATGAGGCACGTATTTTAATATATTATGTTCGGAAATGCTCTCAACCACTGATGAAAATCACCTGAGAATATTTGAACACAAAATATTAAGAAAGATATTTTGACTAACTCATTGAGGTGATGATTCGTGGAGAATTAAAATGAACTACGAGCTGGATGAACTAATACAGAGCGCAGATATTATTAGATTTGTAAAGTCACAAAGACTAAACTGACTTCGTCACTTAGAAAAAATGCCAGATAACCGAGCTGTCAAAGTAATCCAGAGATGGAAGCCCAAGGTAATAGAACAACAGAAAACCATGTACAAGATGGATAGACGACGTAGAGTAAGATCTTAAACCATGAACATCAGGCAGTGGCGGAGGAGAGTATCCGACAGGGTAGAATGGAAGAACATTGTTAACACATAGCGTGCCTTGCTTTAATCGGGATACTACTCTCAGGGCTACTGATATCCACGGCCATGACAGTTAGTCATACGTGTATGAGCGACGTGGCCCCTGGCAAAATATCTGTGTCTCTCATATATGAGCGACGTGGCACGCAATGTGTTAAGCAGGCCAGCAGGCCAAGATTCACAAAGGGTTGTAGCCCCATTAAAAGAAGAAGAATGAAAATGTCTGATAGCACAATCTTTATCTTAGAAGATTACAACAGTCTTTATACAGAATTGCCCAAAACAGTAAAATTATAAATATCGATACCTTCTTGTTTTAGTTTTATACAGGAATTTATAATCAGGTTCAGGCAATATCAATGTCGAAATATGTAAGTACTTAAATTAATTTGCAAAAAACGAATAGGTTCACGATTCACAATACAGGTAAAAATACTATCATACTGGCTAAAATCAACATTCTTAACATTACAAAAAAAACCCAATTCTTCATAATGCTATGATTTTTGAATATTAAATCTTGATGTCTCACGTCCCTAAAACTTTTCTCAAAATCATTCATACACGAATTTACAAGAAGTGTGAGTTTCAGGTGACTGGCAATATATTCGCATTTTGAAATGAATTCCGAACACGAGAGGCTCTTTTTGCCTTAGATATATGCTAAAACAAAGCTGCAGAGACATGTATGTAGATGTATGTGTACATATGTAGATGTTTTATTCATTATCGAAAATCATTTGACTGCGTCTAAACATCAAAATACTGAGAATAACTGGAACTGACGAACAAGACTTGCGAATTATCTCAGAACTATGTGTGTGTGTGTGTGAAAAAATGGCTTGGATGCGAGTCCGTTAGCCACAGATTTTTATTTTATTTTTACCTCAATTTATTAGTTTTGTTATATTTATACGTATTTCACTTAAATGATTATATTTGTTTCTTTCAAGTAGTTTATGAGTAATTTAAATATTTCCATTTTATGACAACTTAGTAGATATTCTATACTAATTGGAAAATGAACTTGTGTTTGTCGTAAATTGTAATATAATTGATTTATATATCTCTCGTTAATTTTGCATTCCAAGAAAATATGGTTTAAATCTCTAATCGAAACATTATCACAAAAACATACTGATGAATTAATTATTCCTAATTTGTGCAGATGTGCCTCATATTTCCCGTGTCGAGTTTTTAATCTGACTATAGTAGAAATATCTTGCTTTGGCAGGTTATATTTAAATATGTATTCAGGTGGCGGAGGAAGTTCTTGATGTAAAGAAAAATATAAATTTTTTGACATGCTTGTAATATTTTTCCATTCTTTTTTCCATCTCAGAACTATATTCGCATCAAACAGGAACAATTCATCACACAACACAATAGGGCACACAACATCCGAAGATATAAGAATTAGACGAAGAATGCGACAACGTTGTGTCTTATCACCGCTATTATTTAATCTGTATTTGGAATCTATATTCAGAGAAGCGTTAGAAAAGGTTCAAGGTGGAATTAAAATTAATGGAACTAGCATAGACAATGTCACGTATGCTCATGATACTGTCCTAATAACAAGCAGCACAAAAGAACTGCAAAGTATAATACAGTGGAACCTCGATAAGTAGGATTAATCGGGACCGCGGCCGATCCGGGTTATCGAAAATCCGGGTTAGCCGGAGAATATGGTAAAAATTAATAAAATACGGTACTCTTACAGATAAACTTAATTATAATTGCCAAAAAAAATGAAATACTTATGTCCAGTACATCTAAATTACGTACAGTTGTATACATTATTGTTTATTTCTTGGTAAAAAAACTCAGTCAAAGTGAAACCATTTTTATTTTATCTGATGAAAATCGATATGGATTAGCCGGATTTCTGGGTTATCGGAGGCCGACTTATCGGGGTTCCACTGTAAATTCCGTTAGTTCGTCATACCGAAATGTTCTTTTAAATTTAATTTTTTCAAAACTAAAATTCTAATATTTTTAAAGATACTGATAAACGTACATTTTTATGCCAAGGGGAAAATAATACAACGGATAACTTCCATAAAATATTTGGGAGCAAATATTATCAACAACCAGTGTAACCCAAATAAAGAAATTTTGTCAAGAATGTAACAAACGACGAAAACACCATGGACATGAAAACAAGTTTTAAAAAATCAGACCTTAGTCTAGAACTCCGAATCCGAATGGCCAGATGTATGGCTATGAGACAGAAAAAAGAAAAGATGCGTACTGATCACTACAGATGGATACTGAGAATTCCATGAGTACAAAAATTACTAACGATGAGATAGGTCGGCGTATGAGTACCTACACAAAAATATTAATTACTAAGGAAAATAAAGAGAGGAAAATTCAATAATTGTTGGGTCATATGCTGAGATGCGAAAAATATGAATTATTCCAAATCATATTGTAAGGCAAAGTACAGGGCAATAGATGTGCCCTGACGGCACATCAGATGATGTGCCGTCACATCATCTGTGACGGCACAGATGACAGAAAGACGCCAGAAACTCGTGGCTGAAAGACCCGCTGAACTCTTTCGTGCGGCAGTTTTAAAAGCTTGTTGTTTTTGCCGAAATTGTTTATCCTTTGAATGCTTATGCTTTTAGTTGCTATGTTGTATCACTTGGAACTTACTGCTAGCACTAACAGAAATTTTATAATATTCGCAAATGTCCATTTTCATACTTATTAAAATCTGGAATTCACAAATTGAGCTAATACAGCACTCACCGATCGTTTTTTCTTAGATATCTTGAACTAAATCAGACAACGAAAGTTGATACATTAGTACATATTATTTCTGAATGTGCTGTATTTTAGGTACTAAGGAACTAGGATATACCCAAACAAAGATTTTTCAAATTATAAGATAAACGTTACATATTAAAACTTCACACATTAAAACGTTACATATTAAAACTTTCCTAAATAAATACTAAAATCAGTAGGAAAATCTTGGATTTATAAAATTAAATTAGATGGTCGTCTTTTCAATATCAATGCGAATTTGGTTCAGCTGTATTAGTTGGTAAAAGTTATATTGTTAAACATAAATTCTCTTAATAATGCATGCAAATAGATGAGAGTATTTTCATCTCGTAGGAGTTTTTCTCAGCAATTCCATAACATACTTAAATTAATTAAAACACATGTTGTTAACTAACAAACACTCATTATTCTTATAATTAATAGCATCTTCATATTTGACTTTACGTTATTTTCTCCAGAGTATTTAAAATTCATAAAAGCATAATAACATCGGTTCAAGAAACTGTAATAATTATTATAATACCTATTATTTATCTTAATCTAGAAGGATGTGACTTTTCTCGTTGTTTATTGTTAATGAATAAACCTTTATAGTTACATATATCGATGGCTTAGTGTGAAAACCTCGTACATTTTTTTTTCGAAAATGACATTTTGGTGGTTTTAGTTTGAAAACCTTGAAAATCTCACGATTTACAACTGTTAGAAAAATTCCAAATACACTAGACTATTTTCTAGAACCGAAAAAAGAAACCACGTATATCAATTGCTCTCTTGGTTTAGTGTGAATACCACGTATATTTATAACCAAGAATTTGGTACTTAATTTGGAGTGTTTGTTTGAGACATTCGACTTGCAGAAATGTTTTTTGTGAACAACAAAAGGTAGTCCGGCATATAGGAACATTTTATGAACCTTAAATCAAAAGATTTGTATTGTATCGACCTAGTATTTGGAGGTGTGCCATAAGCTACGAAAAATTAAAACCTCGTAAATAATAATAAACAAAACCTCATTTGAGATGAAAAACACGTATTGGCGAGGAACCGCAAAGTGGGCGACGTCTGGTGGCGAATTTGAAAAAGATCAACTCTAGGAAAACATTGACTTTGCCATTAATTTGTGTACATATTTGCGGTCAGTTTATGTTGTAAGTAACAATGATTTCGACTTAAATAAACTATTGCAGTGTTCCTCAGTATTCATTCCTATTATACTCTACGTAATGACCTAAACTAACCAATGCCAAATCACACATTTTGTTAATTTAACGTTTGTATTAAACGCAGTATTTTTTTTGTTTAAGCGACTGCAAAATTAAATAAATAAACAAAATGTAGTATACAGTGAGCACGTAAAGGTTGGAATAAATTCATTTTTTCATGAATGGGCAATTTTGGAAATAAATCCCGAAACAGGTCAATTTTTATTTTTAAATTACGACTTTTTGGCATATATATCATACTGGTGACGTCACCCATCTGGGCGTGATGACGTCATCGATGATTTTTTTAAATGAGAATAGGGGTTGAGTGATAGCTCATTTGAAAGGTAATTAAATTATCTATCCGGTAATCTAAACACTAATATAATTATTTACACAGGGTGTCAAAAAAATTTTTTTTTCGATTCCACTTATTGACATAAAAAGAAGAATGTGTGTAATTTGTTTAATTTAAAATATATTTTACTGCCATCAGAAAACAGGAAAAATGTTTATTTGACAAATAAATATTGTTTTTTGCTTAAATTCAATATTAAAGCAGCCACCCACCTGTCTCTTGAGAGTTTGAACATTTAATTTAAGAGAAAAGCAATAATTATTTTTCAAACAAACATTTTTTTTTGTTTTTTGAGAGTAGCAAAATGTATTTTGAATTAAATAAATTACATACATTCTTCTTTTTATGCCAATAAATTTAATTAAAAAAAAATTTTTTTGGACACCCTGTATGAATAATTATGTTAATATTTATATTACTGAATAGAGAATTAAATTACCTTTCAAATGAGCTACCACATGCCCCCTATTCTCATTTAAAAAAATCATCGGTGACGTCATCACGCCCAGATGGGTGACGTCACTAGTACGATATATATGCCAAAAAGTCGTAATTTAAAAATAAAGATCGACATGTTTCGGGATTTTTTTCCAAAATCGTCCATTCTCGAGAAAATGAATTTATTCCAACCTTTACGTGCTCTCTGTATATTATGTACATAGAATGTTCATTGTTACGCAAAATATCCCGACCACCTAGTAATTTCCAGAACACAATTATTATAAAATAAATTCACCTACTTAGTTTCCAGTTTTTATTTAATTAAAAATTGTTATCTGTTGGTGGAAAATATATTGTAGTGTACCTATTAATTAAATTAAAAACAAAATTAGAAGTTCTAAGATAGATTAATAATTTTTAAAACGCTGTGTGATTATCGAGGTTTTTTATAAAAAAAAAGGTAAAAAGAAATCAGTAGTTAGCATCAAATTTTAATGAATGCATACAGATGAAACATATTTTTAAGTCGTCTTTAACTTATAAGATGTCTTAGTGGCAAAACTTAGTGGTTACTTTGGCAAAACACTCGTGTAACTGATTTTAATTCAACGTTTTAGAACTGTGAGGTCAAATGACAAATGAATTGTTTTCCTAGATTTATCGTCCATCTTTGAAATTTTAAGCGCCCTCTGTCGGAATTTAATTTTGCGAATATCAAGATATACGAGGTTATCATAGTTACTTGGACAAAGGCTCTATATACTGCAAGGATATTTACGTGTTTTTCATAGTTAATATTTGTATTTCCAATTTAATAGCAACATTTAACACTTTTAGCTCTGTGCCAATATCAGATATTTGTCTCAATGTGCTCGAATTAAAAATACGTAACGTAATTTTTGTTTTTAGGTTATATTATGCAGAAAATCAGTTTTTTGCCCCTCCTGTAAAATTGTAATTTAATGAGATACGAGGTTTTCACACTAAGCCATCGATATGCCAGTGTAAAAGCGAATTGATGAAATAAAAAGGGAGAAGATATACACACACACACACACACACACACACACACACACACACACACACACACACACACACACACACACACACACACACACACGCACGCACGCACGCACGCACGCACGCACGCACGCACGCACGCACGCACGCACGCAAGCACGCACGCACGCACGCACGCACGCACGCACGCACTCACGCACGCTCGCACGCACGCACGCACGCACGCACGCACGCACGCACGCACGCACGCAAACTTATAGGTATGGAATCACCATGTATTTCAAAGCAATATTTATTTCTTTTGAAAAAACGTGTTATTGTTGCGAAAAATAAAGGTTTTAAAAACAAATCCATAAGACAATCAGATACTACAGCTCAGTACGGTATAGGTTATTTGCTTGAGCTGCAAATTGAACGAAAATAAATAAACTAACTTTTGCGTCCAAAAACGAAAATATGCCTCATGTGGGATTATAGAACTTACAACGGGGAAAGATATTGGTCTTGTGCAGAAAGTAATGTTCACAGAGGAACATAGCTGTAGAGCTATGCGTAGCACAGAGCGTTCTGTCCAAAACCTATGATAGGTAACAGGAACTAGGAAAGCTTAAAAATAAAGCAAGGGAAAGTCGCCAAAAAGTAATAACGGCTCGCCACGATCGTTTAACTGTCCAATCAGATGGAAAACACCCAACCATTTCTCACCTGCAGCTCCAAAGGCGCTTTTGGAAGCTATAGGTGTAACTTTTTCAGTTGAAACGATAAGAAAAAGAGTTCGTGCCAAGAAGTATATAGCAGGAGACAGTTATGAGTTCCCGAATTATTCAGGCAGCACAAGATTGATCGCCTAAATTGATGTCTTCACCACCAAAACTGGAACATTGGGAATTGACAAAATGTGCTATTTTTAGAAAAAGTCAGGATTGGTGTAATATCAGATGACCCACGAAATCGTGTACTTAGAGGTCGAAGAAGACAAGCAAGAACGAAAACTGTCAGATCTGTTCACAAATATACAAGGGGAAGTATAATGTTCTGGAGAGGAATTGTGATCCGTAAAAAAACTCCTTTAATTTTCATCCAATCAACTTTAACTGCTCACAGGTATGTTGATAACCTGTAGTTAGGCTCTGTGTAGATGTAACAGGAGAAAATTTAATTTTCATGCATGATAATGGACCTCCACATACCATTAGAGTGACTAGAGGCATCATTGAAGCAGAATGTATCCCCTGTTTGGAGTGGACTGCTTGCTCACCCGAGCTTAACCCTATAGAGTATTTGTGGGATATACTTAAAAGAAAAATTAGAGCTCACCGGGATAATCCACAAAGCACCGCACGGCTAGTATAAGCTGCTCTTGAAGAACGGAGCAACCTACCACAACAAAATGTTGAAATTTGATTAGGAGCGTGACTACGCAAACTAAAGCTTGCATAGGACTAGAGGTGATAACACTGACTACCAAAAAAAAAAATAAAAAAAATAAATAAAAATAATTTAAACCATATTAGTTTTACATTGGAACTTTTTATTCTATTGACTTTAAAACAACTACATAGTTTCAATTCGTTTGTTAAATACTTTATTGTTTTATTTAATTGTTATGTATTTGTTATTAAATTGCTTTAAAATAAATTATGTTTGACTTCTTGTGTTCGTTTTTTTAAATACGCACGAAATAATAATTCGCACTTTTACAGAAAATACCTTTCTTTTTTTGGCATCATTACCCTGGATGGGTCTTTGCCTGTCTGGCTATGTCCTTCCATTCGGATCTCTCTTGTGCCTTCTTCTCCATTGTCTTATGTTCATGGTTTTCAAGTCGTCTTCCACGTCATCCAACCACCACGTTCTCAGCCTTCCTATCGGCTTTCATTGTAATATTTTCTTCATTGTTATTTCATCGTCTTGTCTCGGCACATGTCCCAGTCATGACAGTCTTTGACTTTTCACAAATCGTACAATATCGTAACCTTCATTCAATTCATTAACTTCGTTGTTTCTCCTGATTCTCCATGTGCCGTCTTCCTCTTGCACCGGGCCATGTACTTTTCTCAGTATTTTTTTCTCGAATGTCCTGAGTTGCGCTTTATCCCTTTTCGTCATTACTCATGTTTCACAACCATAGGTTACTACGGGTGTAATCAATGTTCTGTAGATAGTCATTTCGTCTGTGTCGTTCTAATACCTCGTAACCCACAAAAATTGGAAAATGCGTTTTTTGCAGATTTTTGTATAATGAAAAGCTAAACTCGAGGCTTACAGAAGAAAAAAACAAAAACAAAATTGAAGTAGTGGAAATGGATGCAATCAGAAGGTCATTACGTATATCCAGAAGAGAACATATCAGAAATGAAGACATTAAAAATCGAATGGAAATAGAAGGAACAAAAATGAAAGATATAGAGAGAAGACAGATCTGGTATGGACACGTAAACAGAATGAATGACGAGAGACTTCCAAAACAATGTCTGGAATGGCAACCTCCTGAACATAGGAAGCGAGGGAGACCGAAAGTTAATTGGACCACCGGCATCCGGAAAGCCATGAGCGCGCGAGACCTCAGGGATGACCTGTCGCAAAATAGGAAGGAATGGAATATATATATATATATATATATATATATATATATATATATATATATATATATATATATATATATACGATATATCGTTGTCCGTTCCCAAATTCCATTCCTTCCTATTTTCCGACAGGTCATCCCTGAGGTCTCGCGCGCTCATGGCTTTCCGGATGCCGGTGGTCCAATTAACTTTCGGTCGTCGATAAGATTGTTATAGACAAAGAACTTGAGGAATTACATAACAGCGATTTCTCGCAAAACAAAACATTTTTTTGTATTTTTTGGGTGATTCTCAGGGTGATACAAGTTTTTTCGTAGGATGCATAGTTTTCGAGATAAACGCGGTTGAACTTTCAAAAAATCGAAAAAGTGCAATTTTTGAACCCGAATAACTTTTGATTAAAAAATAAAATAGCAATTCTGCTTACTGCATTTGAAAGTTCAAGTCAAATTCTATCGGTTTTGATTATTTGTATTGCTAAAAATTAAGTTTTTATTTGTTAAACAAAGCCATAAACACATAGTGTTTCCCGTGCCCAATGCATGCGTTTTAATGTACGTAATCTACGTAGAAATTGCTATGTATGCTCGCCTACTCATTCGATTTCAAATGAGAAATGCATTGAAAACATCATTCAATCACTATGTGTTTATAGCTTTGTTTAACAATAAAAAAATTAATTTTTAGCAATGAAAGTAATCAAAACCGATAGAACTTGACTTGAACTTTCAAATGCGGTAAGCAGAAGTGCTATTTTATTTTTCAATCAAAAGATATTCGGGTTCAAAAATTGCAATTTTTCAATTTTTTGAAAGTTCAACCGCGTTTATGTCGAAAACTGTGCATTCTACGAAAAAACTTGTAAAAACATTTTTTGCTTAGAGTGACCCAAAAAGTACAAAAAAATATTTTGTTTTGCAAAAAATCGTTGTTATGTGAGTCCTCAAGTTCTTTGTTTATAACAATCTTATCGACATCCGGATCGACTCTTACCCAAAAAATTCGTGTTCTACGGGTCAAAATACATAAGAAAAACTTGGGTAAGTCCATCTGAATTAAGGAGGCCGTTGTACCCCCACTGGCGACAGGACTAAGAAACTAACTTAATTTGCGTCAAAATCCAAAGATTTGATACGAAAGCTGCCCTTTTCACCTTTAAAACGAATTTTGATTTTTGTAAACCATTTTGATTTTTGTCCCCAATAAGGGACTCTAATCAAAAGATATCGAATTTTTACCGTCAAGTTAATACACATTTTATTTAAAAAAACTGATTTTGTGTGTATTATGACGTTCCAAATCGCCAGTCGCTTCCGGCATTGTTTCAGAGAGAACGGTACTTTCTACAGAAAAAGTGAGAATAAAAATTTTTGTTCAAAATTATCTCAGCTACATTTTTTGCTTGAAATATTTTTTCTACGGCATGCAGATTATTGCTAAATCAATGTTTTTCGCCTCCACTATTTCGAGAGGTGTTTTAGAAGGAAGCCCCGGGGGTAGGAGTATCAAACTTTTTAGCATCTTTTTTGGGGTCCCAAAATTAACATTTTCAGCATAATTCAGCTTGTTCATTTTTTGTTCAGCAAATGATTTTTGCAGATAAACAGGGAGAAGTGTACTTTTGAAGTGTGTAAAATAAATATTTCCTAGCTGAGCGCTTTGGGCTTATAAAGCCATCTTCAGAGCAATGGTCAAAAAGTTCAAAATACCACTATGAAGAGAGATGGACCCCATGTACGATATAAAAATACTTCTATTTCTTATGCAGTTTTTTAATGATGGAAAAAAACCTTGTCTGTCTGTTGAAAAAATTGCTCAATTTTGCTGTTGGTTTCAAAAACGCTTGACTTTTTGCTGCCGACATAGACTTCAAAAAGTGGTTCGTCTGTAAGCAGCCTTATAACGGTTCCTAATACTCTATTTTCTTTGACGGGCATACACACTTTTACAATAGATTGGTTGATGAGGTTGATGCTTAAGTTAAGTAGGGTGTTTACAAAAGAAAATAAACATGACTTTTGCAACTATCCTCTATTTCCTCCTTTTGCAACTATTTCACACGTTAAACAAGTAAAATGTGTAAGTAACATTGAGATAAATATTTTAAAAATTTTTCGTGACTATTCATAATTGTCCAATGAAAATTACGTTTTACATTATTGTTTTTAATGTTTTCATTTCCACTCCAAAAATCGTTTTCAAAAGAAGTTTATTTTAAAATAAGGCGTTGTTTGTTACAACCTATTGTTGCTTATTAATTAGCGCTTGATCAAAATTTGGTAGGTGACTTACTTGACCTCGATCTGAGGGCCATGCTTTTAGTTGAAAATTCTGTGTGTCATGTATCGTCGCCTTACTGCCAAAACCAACCAACTCCATTTTAAAAGTTTTGGGAAATCTACCTTTTAAACTTTAATTTGAAATTGAAAATCGACTGAATTTAAAAAAATTATTTAATAACTGAAAAATATTTTTGTCATATTTTTCAATTATTAAATCATTATTTAAATTCAGACGATTTTTCATTTCAAATAAAGTTTAAAAGGTAGATTTCTCAAAACTTTTAAAAATGGAGTTGGTTGGTTTTGGCAGTAAGCCGACGGTATCTACCGTCAAGATGAGATCAAATTCTGATTGTTTTGTGTGTTTATGTATTATGTGTTGGTGTATTATGTATCATTTTCTATCTTTATTATTCAATCAGTGTTGGTATATTCTTGTTCTTCTTTTAGTAATGGTAACCAGAGACTGCTACATTCTGTTGATGGCTCTGCTACAAATTTTTCTTCGTTAAGTAAGTTAAGAGCTGCTTCTTTGATGTTTCTCTTTTTGGTAACTGTTTCTTTCATGGTTAATGATGTATCTTTCCATTCTACTCTTTGCTCACTGTCCCTGGCATGTTTGCATATCTGGGATTTGATTTGTCCAAGTCTCTGTTCTGGATGTATGTTTCATGTTCGTTTATCCCTGACATTTGGTGGTCTTGCGGGTTCTCCCGATAAAAACTGCATATTTGTCTGACTGTGGTAATTACCCATTATATTAAAATAATAATATAAAATGTACTTTCCGTACGACTACAAAATTACTTCATGTGATTGACTTATTACTCAGAGTCACTTTCCCACAAACTTTATATTGAAAGAAGAATAATTTGATTGTACTATTGTACCGATATGAATTCCACGTTATACAGGGTGTCCCGAAAAGATTGGTCATAAATTATACCACAGATTCTAGGGTTAAAAATAGGTTGATTGAACCTCATTTACCTATATACAATAGTGCACACACAAAAAGTTACAACCCTTTGAAGTTACAAAATGAAAATCGATTTTTTTTCATATGTCGAAAACTCTTAGAGATTTTTTATTGAAAATAGACATGTATCATTCTTATGGCAGGAACATCTTAAAACAAAATTATAGTGAAGTTTGTCTACCCCATAAAAATTTTATGGGGGTTTTGTTCCCTTAAACCCCCCAAACTTTTGTGTACGTTCTAATTAATTCATTATTGTGATACCATTAGTTAAACACAACGTTTTTAAAACTTTTTTTACCTCTTAGTACTTTTTCGATAAGCCAGTGTTTATCGAGATATTTTGAATATTTGTCGATTCCACCACATATTTGTATATGGTTAAGTACGTTTATAGAGACCTGTTAATAATCTGAAAATTTATTTATAATTTACATTTTTAGGTATATTTTGAAAAAGAAGCCACATCTCGATAAAAGGTGACTTGACAAAAAAAGACTAAGAGACAAAAAAGTTTTAAAAATACTATGTTAAACTAATGGTACCACAATAATAGTTTAATTGGAACGTACACAGATATTTGGGGGGTTTAAAGGAACAAAACCCCCATAAAATTTTTATGTAAATATATTAAAAAAGAAGCCGCATCTCGATAAAAACTGGTTTATCGAAAAAATACTAAGAGGCAGAAAAGTTTTAAAAACGTTGTGTTTAACGAATGGTACCACAATAATGAATTAATTAGAACGTACACAAAAGTTTGGGGGGGTTTAAGGGAACAAAACCCCCATAAAATTTTTATAGGGTAGACAAACTTCACTATAATTTTGTTTTAAGATGTTCCTGCAATAAGAATGATACATGTCCATTTTCAATAAAAAATCTCTAATAGTTTTCGATATATTAAAAAAAATCAATTTTCATTTTGTAACTTCAAAAGGCTGTAACTTTTTTTATGAGCACATTTGTACTAAGGTAAGTTGGGTTCAATCGAACTCTTTTTGACCCCAGAATATGTGGTATAATTTATGACCAATCTTTTCGGGACACCCTGTATAATCATAAAGTTTGACCAGAATTGGAAATAGTCATGGCAAAACCATAATAAATCACTGAACGTTCGGTTTCTACGAATTTATATTTAAAATAGAAATGTGCATAAATTCGGTAAGTACGCTTCAAGAATAACTAAATAATCTGATACGCATATTGATTGCTCGAGTAGCTGTTGAATAATAAATAAGAGCATTGCGATCGAAAATGCACTTGACTAGAATCGTTGGTTTTAATGTTACTAAATTGCAAATTCCTTCGCATAAATTCGCTTTTCGCAACGCTGGCGCTGACTGCAAAAATAGTCTTCTTTTGTAACTTAATTGATTTGTTGTTTTGGTATTTAAACATAATTATATTCTTAATTGATTTCGCAAAAATATAATAGTTTCCTTTACTATTTTTATTGGGAATGAGCCACAATTTCACTTTTGACACATTCGTTGCCACCTGAGGCCGAAAGGCGTTTTGCGTGCGTGAGTCAGGTGCTACCTACAACGTCTTTTGGCATTCATAACCTGTGGAATCAAATAGGGTTCTTTTCGTAGTGGCATTATACGAAAGTGACTGAATATATACAGTATGTCCCTATAAGTTGTATCCATATGGAAAACTTTTTTATTATTAATTTTACGAAAAAAAGTTATTCTTTATAAAAAGCTCTGCATGGTCCAAAATCTAAGATTTAACCATCAGATATCAAATTTTTTGAATAATATACGAGGTATGTCAAAAAGTTTGAATTTCACTTAAGAGTAAAGTAACTTTATTTTTCGTAATATTGGAAATTGCTATTATGAAAAGTTGTTTGGAATTAAAAACTATATTCTAATATGCAATTACATCCTTCTAATTGAAAAAAATTTTTTTTTGAAAAATTATGGATAACTATCATTATTTTTTCAGTTATTTCAATTCTGATAACTCTTTTATTATTAATTTTACGAAAAAAAGTGATTCTTAATAAAAAGTTCTGGATGGTCTAAAACTTAAAATACAACCATCTTATATCAAATTTTATCAATTTTATACGAGGTATGTCAAAAAAGATAAATTTAGATTAAAAGTAAAGTACCTTTATAGTTCAGAATATTTCAATTAGAAGGATGTATACAGTAGAAAAAATGAAAGAATACCCATGAACGAACATAAAAAACACGCTGCATTTTCCTGTCACCGTGTCACACAAAAAATTGGCCAGCACAGGTACATGTAATAATTATTATTATATGTACTAGCGCTGGGCAATTTTCTTTGCGACATGATGACAGGAAAATACAGCGTGTTTTATATGTTCGTTCATGGGTATTCTTTCATTTTTCCGACTGTATACATACTGAAACATAGTTTTTAATTCTAAATAACTTTTCATAATACCAATTTTCCATTTTGTGAAAAATAAACGTATTTTACTCTTAAGCGAAATTCATATTTTTTGACATACCTCGTATAAAATTGATAAAATTTGACATAAGATGGTTGTATTTTAGATTTTAGACCATGCAGAACTTTTTATTAAGAATCACCTTTTTTCGTAAAATTAATAATAAAAGAGTTATCTGAATTAAAATAACTGAAAATAATGTTTTCCTATGGATGCTATACAATGTGCAACTTCTCTCACTACTTACATACATTCAAAACGAACAATTTCTCAGGCTGTGAGAAAAGTCGGCTATTGCAGTGAGAAATATTTTTTCTCACGGGTTCCATACGTAGAATCGCGGTTTTCATGGTAACATGCACAATACAAACACAAATATATTTGTCAAATAAAATGTGTCAAATCAAAACTTACCAGGCATTACCTTTCAAAACTGTTCAAATAGAACTGGTAAGTAACTATAATTTTAAACAAATAAAAGTATATAAAGAATATTAAATACCTACATATGTGTATAATATGTATTTTATTTCAATTTTGGCACATAATTTACATAATAGCACCTAAATGGTTTAATTTTGAAGATTGAACTATTGACAAAAACGCATCCATAGAAAAAGTACAGTGTACAACACGTGAGAAAACGACATATTTCTCCCTCGCCTGATTTGCGGCACTCGCCTCTTACCTCGGCTCGTGCCAACAAACTTCTGCGCTCGTGAGAAATATGTCTTTTTTCTCTCTTGTTGTACAATATACTATAGTTATCCATAATTTTTTTTTAAAAAATTTTCCAATTAGAAGGATGTAATTGCATACTAGAATACAGTTTTTAATTCCAAACAACTTTTCATAATAGCAATTTTCAATATTGTGAAAAATAAGCTACTTTACTCTTGAGTGAAATTCAAACTTTTTGACATACCTCGTATAATATTCAAAAAAGTTGATACTTGATGGTTAAATCTTAAGTTTTGGACCATGCAGAGTTTTTTATAAGGAATAACTTTTTTCGTAAAATTAATAATAAAAAAGTTTTCCATATGGATACAACTTACAGGGACATACTGTATATAGTGGCCGCGAATGTGTTCAATAAGTATATTTTGACGTTTCGATTTCCACTTCGCAAATAGTTCTCAAAATGCAAAACATTAATAAATTACAGAAATTTTGTTTTTGTTACTTAGTAAAAATTTTTTGTAATAATTGAATTTTATCTGGCTCATTTATATGGACAATTCAGACTGAATTTCTAGACCTGACTTAAATTTTGATTGCAAATCATAGGTTCTTACAAAATGACAAAAAAATCAGGTTATCTATTAAAAAAAAAGGATCAGAGTCGTCACCTTTTTCTTCGTTATACCTAAACTTATGTTCCGATGCAATTAATAACACTCTAAAAAATCTTCGAATAGTTTTTAATATATTCTTGCCTCTATTTTTATTTAATTAGTTTTCCAGATTTGATATTTTCATAAAATACTTTATTTTTTATAAATATTGTAACTCAAACCTAGATTTTCATTCAAGATCGCACTTCAATCATAATAACATTAAGTACAAGCCCAGTATAGAAAAAACTATACTCGACCAAGTATACAGTGTAAAACCTCCAAGAATGTGAAATAACTAAACTGGTCAGAATTTTATAATTAGATTCAAATAAATATTAATTTAAATAAAAGACTAAAATAACAGAATGACCTAAAAGATGTTCAATACTTAGCTAACCTACTCCAAGAGAACTCACGAGAGAAGAGTTGTCTTCGAGTAGGCTCAGCAAAATTAAAACAGCTCCATATAACTACATATGGACGGCGTTATGCATAACTCGACCAAGCGCTATTTCTTTAAAATCGAGATAACAGCGGATTCTGGTGACACATAGCTAAAACTATCTTAAAAAAAATCCCTGTTATCACATTAACGGTTACTAAGAAAAACAAAATTAAACCAAGCGACATTCTGTCTATTAAGGGTTTTTAGTTTTGCATAACAAGACTAGGTATATCCATAACGGCCATTCTTAGTTTCGCAATAGTAGACTAAACGCCAAAATGGTCGAATTTCTTTAAAGTGAAAATGTGGTGTTTATGTATAATTAAATTGAAAAATACAAATAATCTATATAAAATCTCTATATATAAGGCATAAAATAGTTTTAAGAATAAAACAAGCTGAAAATGCGAGCATTATCATAACGAAAACTTTGTCTATATACCTATTTAAATTCATAATATAGAAAATTGCTATTACGAAAAACTGTTTAGAATTAAAAATTATGTTTTAATGTGCAAGTACATCATTCTAATTTAAATGTTGTGAACTATAAAGATACTTTACTTGAAATTCATATTTTTTTACATACCTCGTATAAAATTAATAAAATTTGATTCATGATGGTTGCATCATAAATCTTAGACCAAGAAGAGATTTTTATGAAGAATAACTTTTCTTCGTCAAATTAAAAATACAAGAGTTATAAATGAAAATGATGTTGGTATCCATAATTTGAGAAAATATTCGTCAAATATTTTTTTCCATTAGAAGGATGTAATTTCATATATCAGAACATACTTTTTTATTCCAAACCACATTTTAAATAACAATTTTCCAATATTTTTTTTTTTATTAAGAAAAAGTCGCATCCACCTAATGGTTATTAGCGACGGAACAATACATAGGTTAAACAAAAATGTGGTACAATATAAGTATAGTACAATGGTAAGGTTACATGCATTATCTACAAAAACTTGTTATATTTTATTGAATACACCAACTGTTTTTGAAAAGTCAATTAAATTTTTGGTTCTTTATTATTGGCACCCAGAACAGACATATTTGATACGATATTAAAATCAATACGTTCTTGTGTATATTTTTGGCATTAAATGTTTGACAGTTACTTGTGTGTTACACGATTCACAAATAGGTGGTTCAGATCTTGAGAACAAATATGAGTAAGTAAGCCTGGTATGGCTTAGTCGTAGGCGGTTGAAAACTGCTTGCTCATAACAACTTTTATAAACTGTTTTGACTCTTTTTACTGTGTCTTTAATTGGTCTAAGTTTTAAATTTGAGTTTTGCCATTCATCGAGCCAGTCATTTAACACATATTGTTTTAACAACACTTTCAAGTCTTTAGGGGCATATTGTAATACCGTTTCTGAATCCGCACCAGTCACTGCACTACGCGCACTTGAGTCTGCATCTTCATTTCCAAGGAGTCCAAATGAAGTTGACTATTCTACCATTTTGTTGAGATAAGTGAAACTCCAACGACTGCGGGAAAGTCGAAATAAGTGGTACTAAAATTGCAACTCCCTCACTTGCGCGAGCTGTGTTAGTTCGGTCTTTACGAAAGCATGTAAAATGTATTTGCGAATATGGGTTAGAAGATACAGGATTAGTTTCCTGTAGACATATAATTTCGGGACAGTGTTCTGATTGAATGATATTGAGCATTGGTAAGCGATGGAAAAGCCCATCAACATTCCACTGTAAAATTGAGTTGAATGTTATGTTTCAGTTGAAGAGAGTTCACTCTCAGTAGTAGCTTCTTCACCGAGAAAACGTAGCAGTAGGGTTTTTAGCCTTGTAAAACGATATTTTGTGGCTCTGTCTGGAATATATTGATAAGAGACGGTAAGAAAATTTACGAGACCAAGGAAATCAGATGTGAATTCTTTAACAATTTCAATAGGAGATTGGCTGCCTTGAATATTTTCAATAAGCATCATTAATTGGTCATAGCTTAAAATGGACGGTGTTGATTGTTTACTTAGATATGATTCAAGTGATTCGGGGATAGGTAATGAGCGTTTAGGTTTTTTATTCTTTTGAGTTTTTGTTTTATGAGGCTGAGCAGGAAGAAGGAATGTTTGATTATCAACGACATTTTCAACAGGTGGAGATAATGTTTCCTCTATGGTTCGTTTGGTGGAGGGACAGGGTGATTCTTTCGTGATCGCTAGTGAAGTCTGTGAAATTATCTCTATATTTTCGGCTGTAGCAGAAGATTCCAGTGGAGTATTTTCGTTAGTTTTTAAATCTTGGGTTGCTTCAGAAACGGGCTGTATAATTTCCACTGATGTAGAGTTAGAGGTGTTTGGTATGGATACTTGTGGAAATATTTCGGTATTTTTATTTTGATCATTATTAGAAGTTTGGTCTACTTGAATACCAGCATTGGTAGGAGAGTCAGAAGATTGAACAGTAGGGGGAGTTAAGGGTCCTGAAGGCTGAGAAGAAGAATTTTTATTGCTTGGACAGTTACTAGCAATGTGATTTATTTGTTTACATATATAGCATGTCATACTATCCTACGAAATGAATATTCTATAATTAGTATTATCATAATTCAGAAGAATTGAATCTGGGATCGTCGTGTTATGCGGACTAATAAACACTTGCCTTCTAAAACTTTTTATATGGCTATATTCTGGAAGAGAGGCACTGATCTTTAGGAAAGTGATTGGAGAAACTAAGTTTAGGCCGAGATGTTTTAATTCTTGGATGATTACTTCGTGTGGGATACTTGGACAAACATTTGATAGCACTATCCTTTCTGCAGGCGTTATGAGCCTTCTGGCCCTGACTGTTTCTCCATTTACCTGTATAGAACCATAGTTTGTCATAAAATCCTCAACAGCTTGCTTGCTACTTAAATACATGCATATTCGATTATTAGATAGGCGAGACGAGAATAAGATATTTTTGGGATTTATTAAATTACCTAAAGAAATAAGATAATCTTGCAGTGGTGTATTATTAATAGCGCTAAAAAGTATTGCGTTTTCTTTTCCTGGGAAGAAATTTTGCTGTGAAGCTGCGGTAGAATAAGATTTATTCGCTGGGACATCCTGTATAGTAACATCTGATGACATATTGATAATTTATTTACGGTACTACCGAAACTAATTACTTTCGTTTTCTGCAAAAAACAAAACTGGTAAATTGTTTATAATCCATAAACCTGTGTCTGTTTACAATAACTGGTGTAGTATACAGGAATATAAACTAACAAAACTGGTTTAATACGCAAATATACGATTAAATAATGTATGTAGTATAAAACTTACAGTTTAAAGTTAGTTTGATCACTTTAACTATAATTAAAAACTGGTAGTTTCACTGGTAATAGACAAAATATCAAGCGCCGAGACACTACGTATTTACAGCTCATTAACTTTTTCGGTACTCAATTTTCCAATATTGTAAAATAAATAATACATACATGATAAAGATACTTTTACTGATGAACTTTACTTGGATCTACAGACCTAGCGAGTCTCGTAAATTCCACGGCTTTGCGCCACGCTTCACGCAACCGTATTTGCGTACTTGTGTTTTGAGTTGTGTGCGCTGGTCACTGGTCGAGTGGAGTTATAGATAATTTACCTTTAAATATAATCACAAACCATTCTTTCGGATCGAATTAAGGCCATCTCTTGATTGGAATGGGAACTAAATTGACAAATTTTAGTTATGTAGGAATTTCAAATTATAAATTTTCCGGGATTTTTGATGAAATTTCGCAGGAAATTAATACAACAGAAAGACAATTCAATGTTTTATTCAATGTTTTACTGAAAACTTCAAATGTTCCATTTTTTTTTCAAAATGCTATAAACACTACTGCCATGTGTCACGTGAAAGCACTGATGTGCAATATTGAGTTGAATGAACATTTTTGAAAGAATCTTGTAGGATGATTGTTTAGATAAATACCTTATAATCTTTTACAAACTTCCAAAAATATATAGGCCCGAAATGTTGATGACACACTTGTCTATTGGAATAAACTGTTTCAGGATCTATTATATTGTTTTTTAAATGTGGAGAAACACAACACGGGATGATCAATGTAAACTAAAAATTCTACTCACAAAAACGGAGAGGAGGTTAATACAATTGATTAAAATTGTGATTAAATCTAATTAAAAACGTAACACCACTATAATAAAATATTTAAGCCACAAACTGTTCTGTAGAATAAAAAGTAAATTAATTTAATTGTCAACTGTCAGTTGTTAAATATGACAAGAGAATTGACTGACAGCGACATCTCTGAATTGGAATGGTAACTAATTTGCTGTCTTGACGTTGACAATTTACGTGAAACGTCTATGAGTATGTATGGTTTGTGAATATAATCGTTTCTACTGATTCATTATTAATATAGTATAATATGTATTATTGCTTTCAAAATATACTCAAATTGTATTTTTATACATTTATTACACATATTATTTTATATAATAATTAAATTCACTATAAAATGTCATTTATATTTTATTACTAGCTAAATAATTTAAAATTTAGTTTGACATCCACGAAGTGTCACACTCAAATGTAAATAATAACCATAGAGTTATATATTAGCAAGAGAGAGTGTCATTCAGAGCGAAGTGACGACACCATCTTTTTTATTTGGATTAGTGCTGTTTCACTCTTACGCATAGTAATGCTGCTACAGTTGTCCTCCTCTTCCGTGCCTATATTCACACTGAATGTCATCATAGATTTTCGATACAATGTGTTAGAAAGAGATGCAGCAAACCAGTCCGTGAGATCTTGTCGTCAGGAAGCGCGGAAGGTAGGCTCCCTCTATGTTAATATATACCTCTATGATAATAACATTTGCTGTGCTTAACAAATTCAGGTTAAAAAAGTAGCCTACTTCCTAATCAAAGATTTCAGCTGACGTTTAGTGCCTGGTAGGAGATAACCGGATTGTGACGTCACATTTTCGATTTTGAGGTCGATTATCTCGAAGACGGTTAGAGATATCAAAATGCCGTATTCAGATTTGGATTCAGAAGACAAAACTACATAAGAATCCATCGATACATCTGCTCTAAGTATTGCAGGAGCGGCAACGCAATAACACACAGACTTTTGCAAATTTATAAACGAAAAGTTTTCGTTGAAAACACGATTCACTTCAGACTGCTTCAAATACCCTTACGCTTTGTATAAAAATAAAATACTGAAAATTCTACAAAATTCAATTCGTATCGATTGTCAATGGTTCGGACTGCAAGTTATTAAAAAATAAATCTCATTTTACAATGTCTTAACACTGGCTGAGCAATAAAAAAAGGTATCTATGTACCGCTGTTTAGTACACTAACGCTTCGAATAACAACAGATTTTTAACAATTCAATTTGTGAATTGTCAATGGTCCCTACTGCAAGTTAATAGATAAATAAATATCATTTTACAATAACAACACAGTCTTGGCAATAAAAAAAGGTATAGATGTAAAATTAGAAGAAAAAATGTAGAAAAGATTTTACCGCTACATATTTAGATATTTATACGCTTTTATACAAATAACAACTTCACGAGTGCTTGAAAAGTTTTGAAAAATTAAAATTTAATGGTCGCTCATGTCAGAGACAGCGTGTACATTAAGGGGTTAACGTGCAACCAAGTATTGCATTGTGTATGCAAATAAAAGTAACTGTATTGTTATTCGTTATTGTGTATTATTCGTTATTAAACTTCTAAATTAAGGAACTATCTTCAAATATGAGCAGTTTTCAGTCGAGAACAGAAAAAACTCTGTATACTCCAATTTTTTATTGATATAATTTTAACTGCATTGGAATTAACGCTATTGAATTGTAAAATAAATTTAGAGCAATAAAATGCAAAAAAATATATTTAATGATAATTGAATTGATTATGTTGTAGCAATACACGTTTAACATATAAATTAAAAAAAATACTAGTTTATTTGTTAAAAGTGATAACAAGAGGCATATCGCAATATTTTGTTTTGCATTAATAGACCAAATGACATAAATGGTATTTGGTCTAGTAATGTATAACAACTAAACTTCCTAAAATATATTTAAAGCATAAGTAGACCAAGCGACATTTTATTTTTTTTTCTAGAATATGGTAGGTGCGATTATATTGAAACTTTGCAACCAAAAAGAGTTATCGGTGATCATTCGTTTGTTAAAATTTTGTGCAAATATGTTAATAAATGCATTTTTAAGAAACGAAAAACTTTGAAGCCATTTATCTCAAAACTATGTTTTGGCGCTTGGTCGAGTTATGCATAACGCCGTCCATATATTAATATTGATATAGAGTCGCTAAAACCAAGATATCAGTAAAATAACAATTCCTAAAGTTAGAACAAGAGACCAGTGAAATTACCACGAACAAGTGACCAGCATTAATGAAGATATTACAAAATGCATGTGTGTCGTAAAACAAGTCAATGCGAGACGAGAAAGAATAGGGCAAAATGTGTCAATGAGAGACATTAGTTTTGAAATGGTCGGAAAATTTCAAAATTTGGAAACAATAATAACAGGCGATGACGATATGCAAGAAGAATTTAAAGTTAGAATCATGGTAGGCAACAAATGCATGTATTCTTTAATAAACATCCTTAGATCGAAACACATTTCTAGAAAAACTAAGATAGAAACTTAGATACTAAGACAAAAACTAAGATACTAAGTACCCTTTCAAACTAAAACACCGGTGTCTGACACTGGTGTCCGCCACCGTGCAGCCAAGCATTGTCTTAAATGAACGACTACAGACGAGCCACTTTAAGTGTCTGGCTGATTTTAGTGGCTCATGCTTTGCTGCAATTGAAAACCGGTGGCGGACACCGGTGTCAGACACCAGTGTCTTAGTCTTAAAGGGTACTTAGATGCATGTCATAAGACCGATAGTATTGCACGGATGTGAAACCAGGACACTAATAAAAGCCACATAAAATATACGGTGCATCGAACGGAAAGTGTCAAGAGAAAATCAATGATGAAGATGCTGAATAAGAAGAAATATAATATTTAAGAATTTACACAAGCACCAATATATTGTAAAAGAGCCCAAGGAGCGGAGTTGGTTAAGATGAGCAGGTCACATCCAACGAGAATCAGATAACTGATGGCTAAAACTAGCATCGCAGTCTTACCCAGAAGGAAGAAGACTACCAGGACAACCACGCACAGATAGGGAGAAAAAATTGCTAAATATCTCAATACCATGGGTTTACAGATGGACAAAGAAATAGACCTTACTTACAGAGTAACTAAATAATCCAACAGGTTGTATGGGTATTCACGTTAAGTAATTCATAAACAAATTTTTTCTTGCATCCTAAAAAACTGATGCTGACACCTTCTTCGCCGATTTCTGGACACGAATTCGTTTCGAAACCGAAGAACTAGGTTCAAACCACTCTTTACCCTCCTTGATTTGATTTAGGATCATGGTGATAGACCCAAGTCTCATCCATAATGATGAGTCGATGCACAAAATCTATTCTATCTTTCGAAAACGCTCTAAATGTTGCTGAAAAAGTCACATACGAATGTACTTTTGTTCCGTTGTTAGCTAATGCGGCACCCATTGTGAAAAGAGCTTTCTCAAACCCAATACTTCAGTCAATATATTACTTACACTGACCAATGGGATGCCTAGGACTTCTACTAAATCTCTTTTAGTCACTATTTTCCATTAACATATCTTGTATTTTTATACGATTACTGGATGCTGTTGCTGTTTTTGGACATCCTTGACGTTTGACGTGGATGGTCTTCAAGGCTTGTACATCCACGTTTAAATTTTGCAACTTATCTTTTTACTGTACTTATTAAAGACAAAGAGTCTCTATACAGTTTCAACATTCGGTAATAAAATTTCTATGCTTTTAAACCTTCCAAAAAATAAAAACTTAATCTCTGCACGGTACTTTACTGTTTTCTTTGTAAAAAATACGTAAAATAAAATGAAACCACACACGTTCATATGAAGAGTGTACCACTTTTATGGCAATATAAATTGACAAAGTCCGATAAATAGTAAGTTCAATGGCTAAATAAAAAAGTGGTCCAGAATTCGCTAGCGTTTCGAGGAGTTTACGATCATGGGAGGAAACTTCAAAATTTATATTAACTCAGAAGGAGGACTTGTAGTGTTCCGTTCAACAGAAGATCAAAAAGTTTTAGTCTCATGGGCGCTACTGAGGAATATTCCCTAAGGATAAGGACTTTAAATCTAATGACATGCAATGTAAAAGATTTCGATAGTTCACTGATGATAAGGACTTTAAATCTAATGACATGTAATGTAAAAGATTTCGATAGTTTATTGATGATGCCTATTATATCCTCAAAACTTTTGTTCCATACGTTAGATCCATCCGTCAAAGTCAGAATTTATTAATGGTATTTAATTTCTGTTGCTAATAGCTAGATATTGTTTCTTCTTCTTTGAGTGCCTCTCCTATCGGAGATTGGATATCATTAGGGCGATTCTAATTTTATTTACTGCTGTTTTGAACAATTCGTTAGTGGTACAGCCAAACAACTCTCTCAAATTTCTCATCCAGGACATTCTTCTACGGCCTGGATTTCTTCGTCCTTGGATTTTTCCTTGCATTATATTTTGTAGGAATGTGTACTTTTGTCCTCTCATCAGGTGGCCTAAGTATTCAAGTTTTCTCTTTTTTATACTCCGTAGAACTTCTGGCTCGTTATTTATTCTGCGTATTACTTCTTCATTTGTAATTTTATCCACCCAACTTATTCGTAGTATACGGCGGTAGCACCACATCTCAAAGCTTTCAAGATTTTTAATATTCCTCTGTTTAAGAGTCCATGACTCCACACCGTAGAGCAAAGTACTGAATACATAGCATTTTAACATTCTAGTTCGTAGATGAATACTAATATCACGATTACAAAATAATTTTTTCATTTTTATAAAAGTAGACCTGGCAATTTCAATACGTCTTTTTATCTCGTGATTTTGGTCACCTGTTTCATTGATAAGGGTTCCCAAGTATTTGTATTCGTTTACTTTTTCAAGTTGGGTACCGTTTATTGTGATACTAGTGTCATTTATTGGATTCTTACTGGAAGGTCATATATTTGGTTTTTTTGACGTTCATCCTTATGCCGTAGTTATTACATATCTCATTCATAGTTTCAACTAAATGTTGTAGATCTTCCGCTGTTCTTGCCATTATCACAGTATCGTCAGCATCTCGAATGTTATTGATAACTTCTCCATTGACTATTATCCCTTCGTTTGCATATGAGAGAGCTTCTTGGCATATTTGTTCGCTGTAGATATTAAATAAGAGCGGTGACAATATACAACCCTGTCGTACTCCTCTACGTATTTCTATTTCGTCCGATGTTTGTTCTTCTATTTTTATATTAGCTCGCTGATTCCAGTACAGATTTAATATTATTTGTATGTCTCTGGTGTCAATGTTCTTACTCTCCAGGATTTCTTTGAGTTTACTGTGGCGTACTTTGTCAAAGGCCTTTTCAAAGTCTACAAAGCAGGCGTGTACCTCTTGGTTAACATCTAGGCATCTCTGTGTTAGAACGTTCAAGGCAAAGAGAGCATCCCTTGTACCTAATCCTTTTCTGAATCCCATCTGTGTATCGTTAATATCGATGTCTAGTTTTTGATATTGTTTAAGACCCATTAATATTGTTAATGTAATAGGTAGGTACATACTTTCATAATTTTCTAATTTTTCTTATCAATTATTATACCCACAGCTACTCGTTTCACTTTTCACCTATTTACTACATAACCCAGCTAATGCAAATGTGCAAGCACTACTATAACTATTACTACATCAAACCAGAAAAATTAGGTGCTTCTAACTTAACAAATAACGGTATTGCTTAACCAAACTTTAATTAATGCTTGACGAAAGTTACATAAAGTAAAATATGTCATCTCTGCAACATGATTAATGAACAAAGTACGGGTCATATCACATGAAGGTCCGTGCAGAGTCTCATCTAGAAAGTTCAAGGTTATTACTACTATCTGCTTCCGACCGTGAAAGTTTCTTTTTGCACCTGTTTTATTCATTTAACACCATGTCAAGTGAATACAAAGACTTCAAAAGATATGTGTCTTGCTTCATGAAATTTAATAAGACTTTTATATTTTATATTTATGTGATTATAAAAATCTTTCAGGGATGCATTTTATTTTAAAATTTAATTAACTTATAAACAGCATCTATTATATAAATCTACATGAAGCTTCATAGAATCACAATCACACATATTTCTTAATACACTCACCGGCAAAATTAACCGCCCACCTTGTATTTCTTTAAATTTGCATAAATTGTCAATTTTAGACCACATTTTATGAAATATTTATGAAAGACATAGTATAATTTAAAAAATATGAGTAATAACGGGTGTTGCCGCCTTTGGCCCTTAGGACTTCTTGTAGCCGTTTCGGCAATCCACTTACTCCTGGATATCCCAGTGGGTGATATTGTGCCAATCCTTTACCGCAACCCTCTTGAGCTCTCCGAATGATGTAGAGGCTGAACCATAGTACGAGATGCTATCAGACGATTTCGGGATACAGTTTCTTACACCCGGAGGTCAGGTCTAGGCCGATATCGATGCATTACAATCGGAGATGGCCGCTTCATGTCAGCCACATGTTGAGAAATCGTTTTTTGAGGTGAGAAATGTTGTGACTGAACGCACCATTAGAAGAAGACTGGCAGGAAGAAATTTGAGGGCTTTCCGTCCAGCAAGCGCATCACGGCTGCTCCCACAACACCATAGAGCTAGACTGGGTATTGTGCGAGAATAATATGCTGACTGGACTGTGGCCAAATGGAAAAACATAATGTTCTTAGATGAGAGCAGAATAGCCCTAAGGCCGCGTTCAGAGTGGACGAGCAAAGAGCAACGAGCAAAGAGCAAAAAGTGCACGTTCAGAGTGGACGAGCAAAGAGCAAAGAAGTGCTAATAGCGGGTAGTTACGCTAGACGAGAGTTTAGTTCTTTTCCACTCGGCAGTGTGGATAGGAGCGGTAGGATATTTGCTCTTTACTCTCACAGTAGTCCATGTAGTGAGACCGCTCCCGTCTGAAAAAATTTCCGATTCGGTCTCTTTGTGGATTCCTATTTAAAAATATTTTAAAATTTCCTTTAAACAAATCTGAAGGGTGCCGGGCGGAATTTTTGGGCAGAAATTGTTTAAACAATTTTTTTAAACAAATACAAAAGATCACGTTTTTTGCTCTGGAACATATATTTTTAAGTTTTGTGGGTCATCTAAACAACAAAGGTATCTTGTAAATGTTCTCAAAAATTGATAGTTTTCGAGTTATAGGCAATTTAAAATCTGAAAAATGCGAAAATACCCATGTTCGAGGCCTAAATACTCATATTTAAATTAGTATTTTTGAGGTTGCCAGATACTTAAATTGAAGTTTAAACATTGAGCCTCAAGACTCTGAAGAGTGATCGCGTCTAACCTTAATTTATACCGTTGTTTTTTAATTGTTAAATATGCGTGTTTATTCGATTTTTTGCCGGTGTGGCGCGCTCTATTTCAAAAATCTCCTATTTTCCTCCGAAAATTATTTTTTCTAGATTTTTTGGGATTTTCTAAATAAAATAAGTTTCTTGACATTTTTCTCAAAAGTTAACAGTTTTAAAGTTATAAGCGATTTAAAATCCAAAAATGAGTTTTTTTGTCATTTTTTGGATTTTAAATCGCTTATAACTTTAAAACTATTAACTTTTGAGAAAAATGTCAAGAAACTTATTCTATTTAGAATATCCCAAAAAATCTAGAAAAAATAATTTTCGGAGGAAATAGGAGATTTTTGAAATAGAGCGCGCCGCACCGGCAAAAAAATCTGATAAACACGCATATTTAACAATTAAAAAACAACGGTATAAATTAAGGTTAGACGCGATCACTCTTCAGAATCGAAGCTGAATGTTTAATCATCAATTTAAGTATCTGGTAACCTCAAAAATACTAATTGAAATATGAATTTTTAAGCCTCGAAAATGCGTATTTTCGCATTTTTCAGATTTTAAATCGCCTATAACTCGAACACTATTAATTTTTGGGAAAAATTACAAGATACCTTTTTTGTTTAGAATAACCCAAAAAACCTAAAAATATATAATAATAAAAATGGTATACATTTTTATTTTATAGTCGTATTACTCCGTAGAGTAAGTGCACACCTACATTGCCTACATTGGATCCGATTTTCTCCGATCAGATCAGATCAGATCAGATCCTATCCGATCCGACAGGCGGTGCCTACATAGGGCTTTTCATTCACAGTCATTTGTTTCGAGCTTCTGTCATGTGTCACATAATATTAATTTATCTACGTCATACGTTATTGGTATATAAACAATACAAACCAAAGACGTGTGGCGTAGATATATCAATATTATGTGACACATGACAAGCTCGAAACAAATGACAGTCGATGAAAAGCCCTATTGGATCCGTCTTTCTCCGATCAGATCAGTACCGATCAGACCGGTTTTCCGGCGAGGGTGCCTACATTGGTTCAGTAATCTTCCGACCACCGACCACCGACAATAAGTTCCGATGAAGATGTGTTGAGATGATGACATTGAATATATTTAAACATGTTAGCTTGCAACCCCCAACTTGCAACAAACTTGCAACCAGTTTGCAACCAACTTGCAACCAGTTTGCAACCAGTTTGCAACCACCTTGCAACCAATTAGCAACGAACTTGCAACCATCTTGCAACCAACTTGCAACCAACTTGCAACCAACTTGCAACTAAAATTGCAACTCAACTTGCAACCAATCGGAATGAAACCAAACACTTCTCGATGAGAATAGGAGAAGCTACTCCCGACGTCGGCCGATATCGGATCTGATCTGATCTGATCGGATCGGAGAAAAACGGATCCAATGTAGGCACTCCCATTTAATACTATGGGTTTATTTTTTATTTCGACGTCGGCCGACGTCGGATCTGATCTGATCTGATCGGATCGGAGAAAACGGATCCAATGTAGGCACCCCCATTTAATACTATGGGTTTATTTTCTATTCCGACGTCGGCCGACGTCGGATCTGATCTGATCGGAGAAAATCGGATCAAATGTAGGTGCGGCCTAACTAGGTGCATTTTTCCGTTGGAACTTTACCAGCTGCAGACGGGGGATGTGAATTGCATAGTGTAGAATTCCTTCCCTCTCGTCTTCACTGCAGCATCCATTTGACTTGCAAATTGGTCTTGGAGGTGTCACCAGGAAAGTGTACCAATAAGTTTTCAATTTAAAAATCTTTTAGTAATATTTTTAATATTTTCAATATTAATAATTTACTATTAGGATTGAAAACTAGTTCGTCTAAAAATATATGTTCCGGAGCAAAAAACGTGATCTTTTGTATTTGTTTAAAAATAGGTATTTATGAAACAGTTCGTGAAGTATGCTTTTTGCGAACGCACGCGATATTTAGAGCACGAGCGACAGCGGAGCGAGTGCTATACATCGCGTAAATTCTCAAAAAGTACTTCATGCACAGTTTCATACAATATTTTATCTACTCTACCATAAACAAATAAAAAAACTGTAACTCTTCGTCACTGGAATTCATTTCTATTCTACAATTTTTAGAACTTTGACATTTAAAAATTCTAACTTCTTTCAAACCACAAAACTGTAAAAACTTTTGTCGTAATTTATTGCTCATTATGTCATCACCATGACAACGTCAAAGTTAAGGATATTTGATTATATGAAAGTGTGTTAAAAACAGTGCGAAAAAGTAAGTCCCATTTAAAATACATTGTTACTTCACGCTCACTTTAAACACTTCACGCACTGGTATCTATAATGACAGTTTTCACAAACTAAAAACTTACACGTAACATAACATAGAGTAGATAAAATTGTTTAAACAATTTCTGCCCAAAAATTCCGCCCGGTGCTCTTCAGATTTGTTTAAAGGGGACATTTTTGAATAGGAATTGACAAAGAAACCGAATCAAACAATTTTTCAGACGGGAGCGGTCTCACTACATGGACCAAAGAAATCAAACTTGTTTGGTTTCGCCGCTTTGCTCTTTGCTAGCACTCTGTGCACCTCCGTTTGCCAGTATGAGTTTGATTTCTCCGCTTTGCTCTTTGCTCGTCCACTCTGAACGTACGCTAAGAGGTCCAGATGGACGTTAGCGTATCTATAGGCATCAAAATGAAAGGTTTTCTCCATGCATTATTACCGAAACAGTGGGTTACCGAGGAGGGTCAATAATGATTTGGGGAGGTATCTCTCACGAAGCTTGTACTGATATTGTTGTGTTCGACAAAGGTAGTGTGAATGCTCAAAGATACGTGGAAGAAGTTCTCCAAAACGATGTCATACCTTTCGCATCGTTCATTTGTGAAAATTTTAGATTAATGCATGACAATTCACGTTGCCATACCGCAAGATTCACCAGTGAGTACCTACCTCTACCTCTACCTATCTTAACTCAATTGAACACATTTGGAACAACCTCAAAAAACGGGTAAGAGAAAGAGTACCAGCCCATCCTTTCTTCAGAGAACTCAAGACGGCTGCGGTAGAGGAGTGGCACAATATCCCCCAATCGCATATCCAGAATATCATGAATGCATTGCGGAACCGGCTCAAAGAAGCCCTACGGGTCAGAGGTGGCAACCCCCTTAATAATACTCATAATTAGTTTTCTTTAATTACATAGACTATGATTTTCAAAATTATGTTCGAATTTTTGTCAAAGATTTTAAATTGGATTTTTGCTGAGCCTCCCTCAATTATCGACCTTTTTCAATAATTTTATTGTTTTCTCTTCCTAAAAGGTAGTTTTCACCAAATCTTTCATAAAATGTGGTACAAGATTGGCAATTTCTGCAAATTGAAAGAAATACAAGGTGGGTGGTTAATTTTGCCGTTGAGTGGATAAGTTAATATTTTTTTGTCAAAAAATACTTTTGTCATATATGTCCTTCAAAGCTCTTCTCTTCGTACTGCTGTTTTCAACTATTTCTGATCAACTATTAACTATTTATATGGGAAATAAGCCACAATTAAAATGAAAAAATAATTTTATTAACGTTTCGACGCCCAAATCGGGTGCCGTTGTCAAAATACAAAATATTACTAAAATAAACTAAAGTGTTGTTGCTAAGCAAAAAAAAATCTTCTAATAATTTATTTAATCTCACTCATTTATATTGGCAATTCAGACATATATTATACATTTTAAAGTAGAAGACTTTAAAATGATATTGCCAATATTTATGAGTTGCGTTCCTGGGACGACTTACTGAAAGATAGTTATTTCTGATCATACAATCGAACGACAACTATACTGAAATCGATGAATAATAATATTTATTTAAAAATTTACCTGATTTTGATGATCATCTTACTATTGATACGTACCTGTAACAAACAAAAACATTAGGTTTATTATAAATTGTATAAAAATAAAATTGTGACATATTAGCAACAATACACCAAAAATTTTTGGAATATATACTTTTTTCTGCAGCCGTCCGCGTCCCGAAAATAAAACTTTCGGTATGATTTATTAAATCGAAAGTACCGAAAGTAGCTACTTTCGGGACTAATTTTTTCACTTTCGGGACGCTTTTTTTACTTCGGGACGATTTTGGGTAGCTAGGTAGCTGGTTTGACAATAACATCAACTTTGTATTTTATTAAGTATGACAACGCTTGTCATTTCAGATTCGTGTGTGTTTTCTCGCTGATAGTGATGGTACTATAACCAACTTGAAAAGACACGGAGGATGGAAATCAACTAATGTAGCAGAGGGATACGTAGAAAATTCTTTAAGAAATGAAATTCACATAGCTTCACAGATTGAAAATGGCCGCAAGCAAATTAATATCTCAAAAAATAGTAAAAGTCTAACACTAATTTCATCACTGCCACTTCTGTTAATATTCCTAACAATATCAATATAAGTAATTGTTATAATTGTGTTATTAATACTCATAAGTAGATTTTTCTAATGTTGAATTCACGAGAGTAACTTTAAAGTGTTTAATAAAAGTTCATAAGTAAAGTTTATCCATATATTCTTTTTAACATACAAAACGGCTGCAGAAAAAATATTGTACGTAACACGATCCAAAAGTAATTTTACGAGACTCGCAGGATTCCAGGTCTCGCCTACGGCTCGCCCTGGAAACTTCCTACTCGTCTCGTAAAAGATCACTTTCGGAACTTGTTAAGTAAATTACTATACGTTCAAGTACAGTTAAAATTTCTATATCAATATAAGTATTTTACCTAAAAATTACTACTAAAAATAACAGGATGTAATAGTGTAAAAAATACACAAACCTAAATGAAATTATACTCAGAATTTTGTGTACTGTTAATAATAATAGACAAAATAACACACGGCACAATAAAAATAAAATGAAAATAATAATACGTAAGAAACTGAACACACACGTTGTTTGTGCCTTAAAGTAAAAATTAAAAAAACTGAAACTATCTTCTTCTTCTTCTTGTAGTGCCTATCCGTTTCGGATGTTGGCGACCATCATGGCAATCTGTACTTTGCACACTGCTGCTCTGAAAAGATTTGTAGTGGTTGTGTTGAACCACGTACGTAGATTTTTCAGCCACGAAATCCTTCGCCTTCCTGGTCCTCGCTTTCCCTTTACTTTTCCCTGTAAGACCAGTTGCAGCAGTCCATATCTTTCACTGTTCCTCATGATGTGACCGAGGTATTCGATTTTGGCTGTTTTTATTTTGATTAACAGCTCTTTTTCTTTTTGCATTCTCAGCAAAACACCCTCATTAGTAATGTGGTCGGTATAAGATATCGTCAGGATTCGACGATAAAGCCACATCTCAAAAGCCTCAATTTTCTTGCAGGTGGCGTCTGTGAGAGTCCACGACTCAACTCCGTACAACAGTATAGGAAAGATATAACATAGTAGTAATCTGACTTTTACGGGTATCGACAAATCATGACATTTGAACAACTTTGCCATTTTTTGAAATGCAGATCTCGCTTTCTCTATCCTACATTTTGATTTCTATAGAATGGTCCCAATTTTCATTGACGTTCGTACCAAGGTAGGTATATGTTTTTACTCTTTCTATTTGTTGACCATTCACACTGATTCGTAAAAATTGCTGTTTGTTCTTAGAGATAATCATACATTTTGTTTTCTTAGTGTTTAGTGAAAGTCCGTATCTCTGACTGACTTCTGCGATTCTGTTCATTAACTCCTGTAGGGCTTCAGAACTGTCAGCGAATACCACAGTGTCGTCTGCGTATCTTATGTTATTGATACATTCTCCGTTAATTCGAATTCCGGCTTCAACATCATCCACTGCTTCTTGAAAGAGTTCCTCAGAGTAGATGTTAAACAGCAGTGAGGATAGTATACATCCCTGACGGACCCCACGTTTGATTTTGATATCGTCGGATTCTCCTGCCTCTGTCCGGATAGAGGATGTTTGATTCCAATACAGATTGCTGATAATCCTTAAATCACAGGTGTTAATTCCAATATTGGTTAATATCTCCATCAGCTTGTCGTGCTTTACTGTATCGAACGCTTTATGGTAATCAATGAAACATGCATAAATATCGCAATATACGTCTCTACATCGTTGAAACAGCACTTGTATACTAAATAAAACCTCTCTTGTACCCACTGCATTTCGAAAACCAAACTATGTTCGGCTGATTTTTTCTTCGCACAGTCTATACATATATCCCTTGATGTATAATTTTTAGAAATAGTTTTAAAATATGGCTCATTAAGCTGATGGTAAGGAAATCACTGCAGGATACGGACTTTGATTTCTTTGGTAAAGCAACAAACATCGACTTCAACCATGTTTTTGGTATTACTCCGCTTAAATATATGTCGTTAAATATTTTGGTTAGGCGTTGAGTACGTCGGTGTTAAATAGTTTTATTAGTTCAGCATATGCATTGTCAGGTCCAGGAGCTTTGCCATATTTTAGTTGTGATATTGCTCTTTCCACTTCACCTGATGTGATTGGTAAGTGGTCATCACATATGTAGGATGGAGGTTGTTCGGATCTAGTATCATCAAAGAGTTCCTGTATGTATTTTGTCCATATGCAGATTTCTTCATTTCTGTCTGTGATGATATTCCCCTGTTGGTCTCGCAATTTGCTAGCTGTGTTGGATTTCTGAAGTTCAGCTACTTGTTTCACCTTTTTATGCATGTTAAACGTATCATGTTTTTGCTCTAACGACTCTATCTCTTCACACTGTGATTTTAACCAATTTTCTCTTTGGCCTTTCTTATTTCAGTTCTTATTTGTCTCTGAATCGTGTTGTACATTATTTTGTTGTTTTTTGATTTTCTTCTTTCTTCCATAAGTTGTAGCATATTTTCGTTCATCCAACTTTTTCTCATCTCTTTCTTTTCTATTAGATGTTCATCTCTGATGCTGTTAAAGGTTTCACATATATTTTGGAGTGATTCTTCGGCATTATATGTTTGCTCCATATTAATTAGCTTCTCTGAAAGAATCTGTGCGACTGTCTCTTTTGTTTTCTTATCTTTTAGTATTCTCATATCGCACTTTTTGTTGCTGTTCTTTTTTGCAACCTTCTTGAATCTAAACCTAAATTTACCAACAACAGGAACATGATCTGATGATACGTCAGCACCAGGGTAACCCTTAACCGCTAGACATCCATTACGGAATCTCTTGTTTACCATTATGTAGTCAATTTGATTCCGTATTGCGTTTCCTGGTTGATCTTGCGGGGAGACCCAGGTGTACAAGCGTCTTGGTGGTAGTTTGAAGAATGTGTTTAGTATTGCAAATTCTTCTTCTTCTACAAACAGTTTTAATCTGTCTCCCCTTTCATTTCTCTGTCCTACACCAAAATCACCTATGAATTCACCGCTTCTCCCTTTACCAATTTTCGCATTGAAGTCACTTATAATAATAGTTATATCTTCTTTTTTAAGTCGTTTAAGTGACTTTATCTACTATGAAACTATCTACTAATATATCTGGGACTATCTACTAATAAAACTATCTACTAAATACTTATGAAACTCAACAGTAATTACATAATTCACAATTAAAATAATAATGTCATATTAGACAACATAAAGAAGTTGGAACCATTTGAGATGTGGTGCTATAGAAGGATTTTGAATATACCATGGATCCAACCAGTTACGAATGCAGAAGTGTTAAGAAGTCTACAAAAGGATGGCGAGGTGATAAAGAACATTTAAACAAGATAGCTGGAATATTTGAGCCACATTACCAGAGGTGCGAAATATAAGATATTAAGTCTCATAATGAAGAGGAAAATTAATAGTTCAGAGAAATAAGGAAAAAAAATATCCTGTTGGTGACGTAACCCCCTCCAGGCCGAAACCAAATTTTTTGAGTAGTATGGACATCTATAATAATAACCTATATATTTCATGCAGAAGATTTTGGTGATATACATAGTTATAAACAAAAATGATGATCAAAAAACGGTAAATTTTCGCTTTTTTCGTCTATTACCAAAAAGTTAAGCATTTTAAACAAATTTAAGAGTAAGAAAGTCATAAATCGTATAAAAAACTTCAGTATGACATTCGCGGAATATGTCTATTTTTATTGGTTGCTTAGAAAATTGCAAAATAGATCATAAATTTTGAGTTTTTATAAATATTCATAACTTATGTAAAAATTAACTTAGAACCTTCTCATTACACAGAATGCTGAGACTTCTGGAGCTTAAATCATACCCTAAATTTCAAAGCAGTTGGTCAAATAGTTTAAAAGGTATTTAATTTGTTTATCCTAAATTAATTTTTTTTGCAACACTATAAGTCAGAAAATGATGAAGTTACAGTAATACTTTGGATAGCTTATGAAATAAGAAGATTTACACTATTAATTTAATTAAAAAAAAATGACAAAAAATAATTCTAAATATTGCAAAATTATTTTGCAAGAACATGTGAATTAAAAAAAGGGGGCCAACTTCGTCCCTAATTGTCCTAGGACCGTCCCTAATTGTCCTAGGACAATTGTTTTTATTTCTAAATGTGTATAAAAATTCAGTCTTTTTAAATATGAAAAAATAATTTTTTTACAGGTTACAGTTAAAAAGTTATTCTAATTGTTTATAAGTAAGCAAAACAATCGACATGTTTTTGCAAAATAAGTTTACACTGTTTAAAATTAATTTTTTTGTCATTTTTTTTTTAATTAAGTTAATAGTATAAATGTTCTTCTTTCATAAACTGTCCGAAGTATTATTCGAACCTTATAATTTTTTAACTTATAGTGTTGCAAAAAAATGAATTAGGGAAAAACAAATTAAATACACAGTCTCGTATCAACATTGTTTCGAGAAGGTAGTGTTTGGTGCGATCAAGCGATTAGGCTAATTATTTTATAATTGTATTATATTTTTAGTAATTATATTTTTAGTAGTTTCTTTGTTTATTTTGTAAAAATTCACAAATAAGGTAAGGTAACTTATTATTATTTAATATGAGCAACGATTCGGGCGGTCCAGAAGGACCGCCCGCTTTGGAATCTAAACAAACAACGGATATGGAAACAACAGTTGAAAGGACGTATGATTTAAGTAGTAAATTTTCTGCTAGAGATGTAGGGCCTTATTGTGTCTTTTTGGAAAGTACAAATAAAAACATAGGCAAGCTTTTTTCGGTTAGAATAGGTTTTTATCTTCAGCAGGTAGATGAATTTAAAAGGGACATTCTTGATATAAAACCGGTTGGTTTAAAACGTGTCAAAGTTATTTTTAAAACCTTTAATATTGCAAATTCGCTAATTAATCATAAAATTATTACTTTTAATGAACTAATTGCATATATTCCTAAATTTTTCAACCATAAAAAAGGCATAATTAGAGAGGTTGATAGCTTTTTTACGGAAGATTTTATTTTAAAGGCGATAGAATCTAATAGTCCAGTCACAGAGGTTAAACGTTTAACACGGAAAGTAGTTGATAATAATACAAATAAAATCGAATATGTAAAGAGACAGCTTGTTGTTTTAACTTTTGCAGGTAATAAAATCCCTGATTGTGTCAAAATTAACATGGTAAATTTTCCTGTCGAGCCGTATATACACCCAGTAGTACAGTGTCTACAGTGCTTGCGCTTTGGCCACGTTCAGTCGCAGTGCAGGGGTAAACCGCGTTGTAATCAATGCTCTAAAGATCATTCAAAAGATTTAAGTTGTGATACAGATGAGGTATTCTGTGTTCACTGTCAAAACAGTGGGCATCCTTCTATTTCTAGAGAGTGTCCTGTGTATAAAAAGCAGTTTGAGAAAAACATAATGGCCTTCGAAAATATATCTTTCAAAGAAGCTGAATTTATTTATCTTAATCCTTCGTACACTAAAATATTTACCAACAATAGATTCGCCATATTTAATAACTTAGAAAATTTCCCTGAACTTCCCACTTCTACAAACAATGAATCCAGTTATTTATTATCTAATCCTAAAACTAATCGAACCAGTTCATATGCACAAGATTCCACACAGTAAGAAACGACGAAAATACAGTTCTCCTCCAGTTTCTCCAACTTTGACTCCTACCATTTTGCCGGTGCCAAAGCAAAGAGTAGATCGTCCTCACACTTCAATTCTACCAAACCCTTACCGTGACGAATTTATGACATTCAAAGAGAAAATAATTAGCCAAATATCTACTTTCGTCATAGACACAATAAAAAATCCAAAATCGGTAAATGATAATAATATTATTAGTTTTATTAATTCAATATTTGATAAAGTGAGCAATAGTGAAGATGTAATATTAGAAAATAGCAATTATAATATAACCCAAAATGACAGAACAAATCAATAAAAACATAGTTCGAATCCTACAATGGAATTGTAGATCTCTTTTGTCGAATCAAGCGAGTTTATTACATTTTTTAAATACGACGTACTGTGATATCTTAGTCTTATCAGAAATATGGCTAAAACCGGGTTACGATTTCCGTCTAAAAGGCTATAATTCTATACAAAAATTGAGGAATGATGGTTATGGAGGTGTTGGCATTTACATCACTAAACAATTTAACTTTACAAAAATACCTATTAATTACAACTTTAATTCTCGTATAGAAGTATGCGCAGTTCATATTCCTAAATTAGAAGTAAATATTGTATCAATTTATAAACCGCCAGACATAAAAGTAAGCAAAGAGGATTGGTCTAATCTGTTTGAACAATTTGCTGTCTCTACCATTTTCTGTGGTGATTTCAATGCTCACCACAGCTCATGGGATCCAATTCTAGATGATAAGAATGGGAAAATTTTAGTAGAAGCCATGGACAATTTTGATTTAGTAACTCTAAATGATGGTACGCCTACCTGAATGTCACCTAACGGTCGTAAATCTGCAGTAGACTTAACAATCATATATCCTCATCTAGCTGATAAAATATTATGGGAAGTAACATTGGATACTCTGGGTTCAGATCATTTTCCAATTACTATTGAAATTCAGACAAATTATTCGTCAACTCTAATTAATCCCACGACTAAGTGGAATGATTTACGGGCAAATTGGCAACTCTTTCAGAATAATATAGAAGTAAATTTTGCTAAAGCCTCACTAAATAATTTTAAAAACAATACGGAAAAAATAGCATTCCTTTTTAATTCAATTGCATCGGCAGCTGCCGGTTCCATGCCAGAAAAAAACCATTTACACCACGTACCAATCTGCCTTATTGGTGGGATGAGGAATGTAAAAATATGATATCGAAGCGCAAAGAATATTTACAAAAATACAAAAAACTGTCCAATTTTGAAAATTACATAGCTTATCAAAATATAGCTGCTAAAACTAAACAACTCTTTACACAAAAACGCAAGAATAGTTTCATATCATACGTAAATCAACTGAATAAAAGTACACAAATTAAAAAAATATGGGATGTGGTTAGATCTATTAGGAATAAATTCTTTTCCAAAAAAACGCTTCCTCCCTTAATAAGTAAAATATTAGATAATTTAGCTCCGGCATCTGTTTCTAATTTTCTTTCGGAAAATAAAGATAAAAAACCTTTATATTATGAAAAGTCTGATTACGTGTCAAAATCTTTTAATATTTCTGAGCTTGATTTAGCACTTAAAACTTCTCGCAGTACGGCTCCCGGATTAGATGGTTTCACTTACAAAATTTTATGTAGTCTTCCACAGGTAGCAAAGCTATACTTACTAAATATATTTAATGATTGGTGGATGAAGCAAGACTATTCAGATCAAATTAAAGATATTATCGTATGTCTCATTCCTAAACCACAAAAAGACTTAAGTTTACCCTCATCTTACCGTCCAATTTCTTCAATGTCATGCTTTACAAAAACGTTTGAACGATTGATCAAACTTAGGTTAGAACATTTTGTTGAAAGATTTCGGAGGGGTCATGGAACTATAGACGCTGTAACAAATTTAGTGACGGATATTCAAATTTGTTTTTCAAAAAATGAATACTTGCTCTGCTTATTTATTGATTTAAAAGGAGCATATGATGTGGTAGATTTGAATATTTTGTTGAAGAAAATGATTCAAATGGGTATTAATGCCAAAGTATCAACCAATATCTTGTATATGTTCAAGGATAGAAAAAATATATGTTCGAGACCACAATAACATATTACATGGACCACTCGTTATATACAATGGTCTGCCTCAAGGATCTATTCTAAGTCCTTTACTTTTGAATATATGTACAGCTGATTTGCATGATCTGTTGGATGACAATATTAAAATAATACAGTACGCGGACGATATTTGTCTATATGTCACCCATAAGACGTATGATCTCTGTTTGCAAAAAATGAACCATGCTGTGAGTTGTTTAAAGAGGTGGTTTTCCTATTCTGGTTTTAGTATATCGTCTGATAAATCGGTCCAACTGTGCTTTACTAGGCACAGATTACGGATACAAGATTTTATTACTATCGATGATTATACTATACCTTCAGTTACTAGTTATAAGTATTTAGGCATTGTCCTGGATAGTAAATTGCTATGGACCAATCATATTAGCTATATTAAGCAAAGATGTGAGAAAGGTCTAAATTTACTCAAAGTTATATGCAGAAAAAGTTGGGGAGCTCACCCTAATACGTCTCTCATGTTCTATAGAGCTTACATAAGATCGATTGTGGATTATGGTAGTACACTATACGGATCAGCTTCTACCAGTAACTTAAACATTTTGGATCGCATCCAAGCTAAAGCACTTCAGTTATGCTTGGGCGCGATGTTGTCATCACCAAATCATGCAATTCTTGCTGAAGCACAAGAACCTCCTTTATATCTTCGTAGACAGTATTTAGCTGCAAAACATATGGTTAAATATAGGTCATGTAATATGTATTTGTCTAATAAACTTAACTTGGTTAATATTGAAAATCTCACCAATCGTTACTGGTCAAAAAAACGTTCCCCTCCTTTGGCTGATGCTTGTATTGATACCTACCCCTATGAAAAGTGGATTCATAACCACAGTAAATACCCACTTTACGAATGCAAATATGACACCTTAATTGTTAAACCGAAGGTCATATTCCCTGAGTATTCAAATCTATCATCCTTATATAATGTGATCTTGAAATCCATTTTGGGAGCACAGGATAATGAAGTTGCAGTATACACAGACGGATCAAAGACTAGGGACAGCTCGGGTTTTGCCTTTTATGTACCATCCACTGGTCATACACAGCTGCATCGTGTGGCGGACTTTACAGCCGAGGCATTAGCAATTAAAAGAGCGCTGCAATGGTGCTTAGAAAATCAGGTTCAGAAAATTGCTATTTTGACAGATTCTCAGTCAGTACTAGTGGCATTACTTTCTCACCCAACAAAACATTATAAGAACATTATAATATATGACATAAGGAAAATTATTCAATATCTGGGAAAGCTTGACAGAAAAGTTCGTTTCATTTGGGTGAAAGGACACGCTGGTATTATTGGCAATGAGCATGTAGATATAGCAGCTAAGGACGCGTGCCATTTAGAAAATATTATCTATGAAACAGACGCAAACGATCTTTCCGCTCGATCTTTTTCGATCTGCTCCATAAAAGTGCAACATTACGGTATCTCACATCTATTTTTTGCACGTACGTTTATTTATTTTCTCTTCGTTAATTACTTTGATTTACATAATTTTCAAGCCTATTATCTCTAATATTTGTGGTTATTTTGTTTTGTATATACGTCGATGACGCCATGAGGATGGGAACGAATCAAGGCGAATAATATAAATAATAAAGAATGCTTTCAGCGGAAAAAAGCAAAACAGTATTTAAACAAAAAAGATGTACATGATTACGTATGTAGTTGACACAATGTGCCTCACGGAAGATGAAGAAAAATTGAGGATATTCGAAAAGAAAATCGTCAGACGGATTATGGGTCCGATAAGAATGGACAGCGGAGAAATGAGAAGATGAATGAACCATGAAGTAAGAGACATAATGAAGGAAGAATATATAGTTAGATTTATT